>NC_064807.1:22216995-22260995 GCF_023721935.1 Panthera uncia
TTTGATTCGTCTCATCACTTTCTACTTTCTGACCCAAAAATGTTTTAGTCTCATTGTATACGTTCCCCTGCAAATCCTGGTTTCAGCCATGTTTCCAGGTAGTCCTGCTTTCTTTAATGGAGATTGGTATTGAGAAGCCAAGACCAGTGTGCTAGATACATTCATTATTAAGATATTGTAGCTTGTAGGTCCTTTCAATAAACAAAGGGAATACATATAAGCATGCACACTGACACAAATTCACGGATTTAAATATTAGTTTATTTCTGTCTACATCTATATATGTTGAGAGTCATGAGTTCACACCAATACTTCCAGTTACTATCTAACACCACTGGGTTCATTGTAGTTTTCTACCTCTCCATGTTTTAATTAATTAATTAATTTTTAATGTTTATTTTTTGAAAGAGAGAGAGATTCAGAGCATGTGAAAAGGACAGAGAGAGTGGGAGACACAGAATCTGAAGCAGGTTCTAGGCTCTGAGCTGTACTCACAGAGTCCGACATGGGGCTCAAACCATAGAAGGGAAGATCATGATCTGAACAGAAGTTGGATGTTAACTGACTGAGCCACCCAGGTGCCCCTATCTTTCCATGTTTTTAACTTCTTTCTTCAACAGTGAGGAACCTGGTTCCATTATTTTTTTTATATGTATGTACTTGTTCAATCATTCCGACTGTATGGATGCAGTTTTCATCTCCACTGTCTCATCCATGTATGGATATCTTTTTCTACCACTTAGATATCAACGTGTGTGGCAGCTGTGTTATGTAGACACCCATACTGCACCAGGCAATGCTTCTATGCCAAGCCCCTCTTCATACTGCTTGGGCTGTGAATCCCAGCTCTGGGACACTGCTGACGCCTCTCTACTGCCCTCCTCTATCCCCTTTTGGTGTGGATACCCATTTTGCTTGGTTCACCTGTTGGCTCTAAGACTGAATTACTTAGAAAGGGAAAAGGAAGAAAATACTGTATATCCCACCCCCCCCCCCCGGCTTTCTTGAGACATATTTGATATGCAAAAAACTCATGTATTTGAAAGTGTACAACTTGATGAGTTTTGATAATGAAATCATAATCAAGATAACAAACATCCATATCTTCCCATTCATTTGAGTTTTTTAAAATGAAAGTTTTTGAGTAATTGGAGCTTCTTCCAGAACTGCATTTGCCCTTGTTTCATGGACTTTCCTCACAACCTGGCCCCCTAATGCCAGTCTTCACTCCTGCCTCAAACAAAGAAACCGAGACGACCTGCTGTCCCCAAGCCAGATGAGATGTTGACCTCTCAGCACTTGCCAAAGGGAGAAAAAGAAGAACAAGAAGCAATTGAACATATTGGTGAAATACAAAATGAAATAGATAGACTTAATGAACAAGCCAGTGAGGAGCTTTTGAAAGTAGAACAGAAATATAACAAACTCCACCAACCATTTTTTCAGAAGAGGTAGGAATTTATTGCCAAAATCCCAAATATTTTGGTAACAACATGTGTCAGCCATCCACAAGTGTCTGCTTGGGGAGGCGGATGAAGAGGCACTGCATTATTTGACAAGAGGTGAAGTGACAGAATTTGAATATATTAAGTCAGGTTACAGAATAGATTTTATTTTGATGAAAACCCTTACTTTGAAAATAAAGTTCTCTCCAAAGAATTTCATCTGAATGAGAGTGGTGATCCATCTTCAAAGTCCACTGAAATCAAATGGAATTCTGGAAAGGATTTGATGAAACATTCAAGGCAAGTGCAGAATAAAGCCAGCAGGAAGAGACAGCATGAGGAACCAGAGAGCTTTTTCACCTGGTTTACTGATCAGGTGCAGGTGAGTTAGGAGAGGTCATCAAAGATGATATTTGGCCAGATCCATTACACTACTGCTTGATTCTTGATATGGATGATAAAGAAGGGGAAGAAGGAGGAGGAGGAAGAGGAGGAGGAGGAGGAGGAGGAGGGGGATTGGAAGATATTGATGGAGACGGAGATGAGGATGAAGGTGAAGTAGATGAAGATGATGATGAGGGTAGGATGAAGGAGAAGGTGACTAATTTGAAGTCTCTTTTCTCTCCCTTTATACCACGGTTCTCAACTTATTTTGGGGGGAATGACTTGAGCAGAATATAGTGGGAAAAGATTCTCTACCCCCTTCTGTTCCAAATTCATTTTTATCCCTTCCTGTCTCAACAAAAACTTTATGGAATCAGCACCACTGTGCTCTGTGGGGAAAAAAGAAAAACCTTCTGCTCCCTTAGCTCTGCTGGAAGCTGGAAGGTCCTAGGCCCCCGTGTAGTAGTGCGTAGAATTCTGGCTTTTTTCCTCCTTTCTCTGTCTATTTGGCTCAGAGATTATACTGTGCCTCTATGTGAATGCGAACAGTTAGCATTTACCAACACATATCTGTCTACTTTCTCATGTTTAAAAAAAGAAAAAAAAAACTTTAAAAAATGGGGCTATAGAAGGTCATCAAAGGGTGGGCGTGAGAGGTTTGGGTGGGTTAAGTGGGCCTTTTGACAACATGGCTTCTCCTTTGGAATGTTGGATTGCTATGTTTAACAGACATCCTTGCAGTTGAAGATGATACTTTTAAAATAAAATTCTCTCCTAAAGATGATTTGAGCCCTGCCACTCGATGGGACGATCAGCAGAACCTATAGGATCTTATTTGGCATTGACATTCTCTTGTAATTTTGTTTCTGTTTATTTTTATATTTTCTTTTTGTTTCACTGGAAAGGAAAAATGATGCTCAGTTTTAAACATTAAAAGTGTACAAGTTGCTTTGTTACAATAAAACTAAATGGGTGCACACAAAAGCAATAAATAAAATGAAAGTTTTTATTTTGAGACGAAAGCAGATTCACATGCAGTTGTAAGAAATAGAACTCACCTCAGATTATGTGTCTCCCTCTCTCTTTGCCCTTTCCCCACTCATGCTCTTTCTCAGTCTCTCTCAAAATAAACATTAACGAAAATTTTTAAAAAAGTAGAGCTCATGTATACTTTATCCAGCTTCCTCCAATCATAATATCTTACAAAAGTATGCTATAATATGACAACCAAGATTGATGTTGATACAGTCAAGGTATAGAATACTTCTATCACTACGGCTTTTCCTCCTATTGCCATTTTATATAGACACAATTACCTCCTGCCCCTACCCTCCCGCATCTGTTTTTCCATTTTGATAATTTTGCCATTTCAGTAGTATTTTATATGAATGGAGTCATAAGCTATGTAATGTGCTGGAATTTGCCTTTTTTTACTCAGCTTAGTTCTCTGGAGATTCACGTAGGCTGTTTTGTGTATCAGTTCACTTTTTTTTTTTTAATTGCTGAGTAGTATTCCATAGCATGGATGTTCTACAGTTCTTTTAACCATTGGTTGAACAACAGCTGTGGTTTTCCAGTTTTGAATAGGAATATTGTGAATATTTGTGTACAGGTTTTTGTGTGAACATAAGTCTTCATTTTTCTGTGATAAATGCCCCGTAGGATGATCACCAAGTTGCATGTTTAGTTTTTTAAGATACAGAAACTGTGGCTGTTCTGTTTTATATTTTCATTAACAATATGAACGATCCTGTAGATTCTCTTCATCCTTGCCAACATTTGGTGTTGTCACTATTTAAAAAAAAAAAAAAAATCTTGAGGCCCCTGGGTGGCTCAGTTGGTTAAGCATCTGACTTCAGCTCAGGTCATGATTTCGTGGTTTATGAGTTTGAGTCCCATGTGCTCTGTGCTGACAGTCTGGAGTCTGCTTCAGATTCTGTGTCCCCCTCTTTCTCTGCCCCTCCCCTGCTCATACTCTGTCTCTCTCTTTCTCTCAAAACTAAATAAACATTAAAAATTTTTTTTAATTCTTTAGCCATTGTAATAAGTGTATAATGATATATCATTGTGGTTTTAACTTGTACTTCCTGAATGACAAATGATATTAAACACTTTTCTTTGGCCTCTTTGTCATCTGTCTTTTGGTGAAAAATGCCTCTTCATGTCTTTGTCCACGTTCTAGTTGGATTATTTGCTTCTTTTTGTTTGTTTGTTTTTTTTACCAGTGAGTTGCGAAAGTTATTTATATTTTGTTGATACTAACCTTATGGTGGATATGTGGTTTGCAAGTAGTATTTCCTCCCAGTCTGTAGCTTGTCTTTTTCATCATCTTAACAGTCTTTTGCAGAGCAATTGTTTTAAAGTTTGATGAAGATCAATTGGTAAACCTTTCCTATTATGGGTCATTTTTTTGGGGTCACATCTAAGAACTCTGTGCCTAGCTTTAGATCTTGAAGAGTTTCTCCTAGTTTTTTTGAAAGTTTTATATTCAAATC
Organism: Panthera uncia; assembly: GCF_023721935.1. Lineage (NCBI taxonomy): Eukaryota > Metazoa > Chordata > Mammalia > Carnivora > Felidae > Panthera > Panthera uncia. The sequence continues at coordinate 22,221,320 of NC_064807.1, forward strand.
TGTGATCCATTTGAGTTAATTTTTTAAAAGGTTTATTTATTTTGAGAGAGTGTGAGTGCATGAGCAGGGGAGGAGCAGAGAGAGAGAGAGAGAGAGAGAGAGAGAGAGAGAGAATCCCAAGCAGGCTCTGTGCTGTCAGCCCAGAGCTGAAGGCTGAGCTCGATCTCAGGAGTGGTGAGATTATGACCTGAGCAGAAACCAAGGGTTGGACCCTTAACTGACTGAGCCACCCAGGCACCCGGAATTAGTTTTTATATTAAGGTATGAGACTTAGGCTGAAGTTCATTTTCTTGGCATATGGATGTCCACTTACTCCAGCATTATTTATTGAAAAGCTAGCTTTATTCCATTGAATTTCTTTTGTACTTTGTCTAAATTTCATTGAATATATTTGTGTGGTTCTATTTCTTGGTTCTCTATTCAGTTTCATTGATGTATGTATCTATCTGTGTTAATTATGCACATAGTCTTGATTATTGTAGCTGTAATAAATTAAGTTTTAAAATTGAAAGACTGATTCTTTCTGCTTTATTCATCTTTCTCAGAATTGTGTTAGTTATTCCACTTCCTTTGCCTTTCCACATAAATTGTAGAAAATTGTGTCTATAGAAAAATCTGCTGGGATTTTGATAGCAACTGTGTTAAATGTGTATGTCAATCGAGGGAGAATTGGACATCTTTAGTATATTGAGTCTTCCAACCTATGAACATAGCTATCCATTTATGTCTTCTTGAATTTCTTTCATAAATATTGTATAGCTCTCAGCATCTAAGTTCTGAACATGTTTTGTACACATTTTATTTTTCAGTGATTATAAATCATAGTGCATTTTAAACTTTTCTGTGTTCTCATTGATAATATATAGAAAAAGAATAGATTTTGTACATTTATTTTATATTCTTTGACCTTGCTGACCTCACATATAAATTCTCAGAGATGTTTTTGTAGATCCCTTCAGATTTTCTTGTAGATAATCATATCATCTACAAATAAGGGAAGTTTTACTTCCTCCTTTATGATCTCTATACTTTATTACACTGGCCAGAACTTTGTTTATTAATATGTGTTTATAAATATGAATGGTGAGAGCAGACAGACTTGCCTTGTTCCATATCTTAGTGTGGAAGCATTCAGTCTTTCACCATAAACATCATGCTAACTGTGGGTTTTTTATAGTTGCTCTTTGTCAATTTGAAGAACATCCCTCTTTTGTTATTTTTCTGAGAGTTTTTAATCATGAATAGGTGCTGAACTTCATCAAGTGTTTTTCTGTATTAATAGATATGATCCTGTGATTAGGCTTCTTTAGTCTGTTAAATAAGGTGGATTATACTGATTGATTTTCTAATATTGAACCAGCCTTGAATCCCTGGAATAAATGCTACTTAGTTATGTATATAATTCCCTTTATATATTGTTTGCTAAAATTTTGTGAAGGATATTTACATGCATATTCATGAATGATTGATCTGTAGTTTCCTTATTTTTGTACTGATTTTTTCTTTTTTTTAAATATTAAAAAAAATTTAATGTTTATTTTTGAGAGAGAGAGAAAGTGCAAGTGGGAGAGAGGCAGAGAGAGGGAGACACAGAATCCAAAGCAGGCTCAAGGCTTTGAGCTGTCAGCACACAGCCTGATGCAGAGCTCAAACTCATGACCTGTGAGATCATGACCTGAGCCGAAGTAGGATGCTTAACCAACCGAGCCACTCAGGCACCCCTTGATTTTTCCTCATTTCTGTACTGGGGTCGTACTTTGTAAAATGAATTGGAAAGTGTTCCCTCCTCCTCTATTTTCTGGAAGAGATTTTGTGGAAGACATTTTGTAGAAAAGGTGGTAATTCTTCTTTAAACACTTGGTTGAATTCTCCAAATCCTTCTAACCCTTCTCCAGTGCAACCATAGGACTCTGGAGATTTTCTTTTTTGGGAGATTTTAAGTTAAAAATTTATTTCCTTTATAGTTACAGAGCTATTCAAATTATCTGTTTCATATTAGTGAGTTGTGATAGTTTGTGTTTCTTAAGAAATTTACCTGTTTTATCTAAGTTTCCAGACTTATTAGTAAAAATTTGTTGAGAATATTCCCTTATTATTCAAATGTGTTTAGGATCTTGCAGTGATGTTCCCCTTCTCATTCCTGATATTGGTAATTTGTGACTTCCTTAGTTTTTACCTGGTAAGTTTGGTTAGAGGTTTATTATTATTATTATTATTATTATTATTACTATTTTATCTTTTCAGAGAACTAGTTTTTGGTTTAAATGATTTTTTTCTACTTTTTTTTGTATGTGTTTTCTATTTCAATGATTTCTTCTCAGGTTTGGATTTAATTTGCCCTTCTTTTTTTAGTTGCTTAAGGTAGAAGTAAAGTCACTGATTTGAGACTTTTTTAATATAGGTATCCAGTGCTATAAATTTTTCTCTAAACACTGCTTTAACTGCATCTCAAAAATTTCAGTATGTCGTGTTCTGTTTTCATTCTGTTCAAAATACTTTTAATTTCCCTTTTGGTTTCTTCTTTGATCCAATTCATGGGTTATTTAGAACTTTTATTTAATTTCCAAATACAGTAAAACCTTGGTTTGCAAGCATAATCGTTCTGAAAAAATGCCTGTAATCCAAAGCACTTGTATATCAAAAGGAATTTCCCCATAAGAAATCATGGAAACTCAGGTGATTCATTCCTCAACCCCAAAATATTCATATTAAAATGATTACAATAATGTAATACAATACAAAATAATAAAGAAATACAAAATATAAAGAAAAAGAATTAACCTGCACTAACCTTTGAAAACCTTCGTGGCTGGGGTGAGGGAGATGGGAGAGGCGGGTTATTGTGTAGGATGACTCACTGTCACTAATGGAATCTGACTACAGTACTAATAAACTGTTGTCATATACTGTTTTAATGTAACTGGCAATAAGGCAGCAGAGGAGAAGGTCTATATTTGCAGGCAGCTTGACCTAGAATGAAGCAAAGCATTCCTAACCTTACTCTTGTACGGAAAAGCAAAGGACTATCCCTGGGTGCTTTGAAGTGACAAAAATTTACACTAGTGGCAGTTGTGGGCACCTTCCAATGTTCTGAAAAATCACTGATTTCTCCCAAACACCATGGCCTGAGACCGAGCATCTGAGCATGGGAGACGATCTCCCATAATCCCGCAGCAAGAGAGAGAGAGAGAGAAGAACCATCGGCTCAGTTGTGATTATGTGGTGTTTGGCATCACATACTACTCGTATTGCAAGACATTGCTCATTTATCAAGTTAAAATTTACTAGAAATGTTCCCTCTTCTTGTGGAACACTTGCAGAACAAGTTCCTTGTAATCCAAGGTTGTACTGTATTTGGAGGATTTTGAAAGAGTTTTATTTTAAAGTCTATTCATTTTTTTTTAATTTTTTTTTAAGTTTTTTTTTTTTAATTTATTTTTGGGACAGAGAGAGACAGAGCATGAATGGGGGAGGGTCAGAGAGAGAAGGAGACACAGAATCTGAAACAGGCTCCAGGCTCCGAGCTGTCAGCATAGAGCCCGACACGGGGCTTGAACTCATGGACTGCGAGATCATGACCTGAGCCGAAGTCGGCCGCTCAACCGACTGAGCCACCCAGGCGCCCCTAAAGTCTATTCATTTTGAGAGAGCACACATGCACAAGCTGGGGAGGGGCAGAGAGAGATGGGGGGAGAGAGAATCCAAAGCAGGTTCGACACTTACTGTGGAGCCCCATGTGGGTCTCAATACCATGACTGTGATATCATGACGTGAGGTGAAATCAAGAGTTGGATGTTCAACTGACTGAGCTAATCAGGTGCCCCAGATTTTTCTGATATTGATTTAAAAAATTCCCTGTGGTAGGAGTACATACTTTGTCCAATTTGAATAGTTAAATTTGTTTGGTGGTGGTGGTGGTGTGTGTGTGTGTGTGAGATTTATGTTTATGTTTCAATACAGAATGCGTTTTATCTTGGTAAATCTCTTTTATTTTTATGTTTATTTTTGAGACAGACAGAGAGACAGAGTGGAAGTGAGGGAGGGACAGAGAGAGAGAGGGAGACACAAAATCCAAAGCAGGCTCCATGCTCTGAGCTGTCAGCACAGAGCTTGGCATGGAGTTCAAACTTACGAAGCATGAGATCATGACCTGAGCCGAAGTCAGACTCTTAACCAACTGAGCCACCCAGGTCCCCCTCCAGCTTCAAGTTTTCTATTTGGTTCCTTTTTATAAGTTCTGTTTTTTTGATATTCTCTATTGGTTGAGGTGTCAATTTCCTGATGTCTTTTAGTTCTTTTTCCATGGCTTCCTTTAGCTCTTTGAGTATATTTAAGACAGTTTTTGTCTAGTAAGTCTAATGTCTGTACTTTTCTTAAGAGTTTTTGTTAATTTCTGTTTTTCTCTTGTGAATGGAGCATACTTTTTTATTTCTCTGCATTCCTCATAGTTTATTGTTGAAAACTGGGCATTTTGAGTTTTTACTCTGGAAATCAGATTCCTACCCATGCCCAGGATTAGGTGTTGCTGGCTGTAGGTTGTAGTTTGTTTAGTGACTTTTGAAACTATTTTAAGAAGAATTTTATTTAGATATAATTCACATACCACAGAGTGCACCCATATAAAGTTTATAATTCAGTGTTTTTTAAATAGATTTTCAGATAGGTGCAATCATTTCACAATCAAGTTAGTCAACACCCCTTTTTTCATTTTTCAAAAAAATTTTAATTAAATTCCAGTTAGTTAACATACAGTGTGATATTAGTTTCAGGTGTTCAATATAGTGATTCAACTCTTCTATTTTGGTCTATACCATTTTTGTAAAGACTATTCTTTGTTATGTGTTGTCTTTGAAGCCTGTTTATTTAGTTCTTAGTGAGTTGTTGGAAATTTTCTTAAATGAATGGAGAAAAGAAAAAAAAAAAAGGGAAAGGAAAGAATAGACTCCAGGTCTTTGCAAATTGGCTCTGTGCTGGAGCACTTACTTCTTGTTTTCATTGAACCTAAAGATTAACTACAGGTAAAAGCTTATTGTTTTCTGAGGTCTTTTAGTACATATGTCCTGCTGTGTACATGTGTCTGGATTTCTAGATTCTCTGGTATATGGGAGAGCTTTTTAAAGCTTCCTGGAGTTCCCTCTTCTACTATTTTCCATCACTTTACTTTATCCAGCTTTGTTTTTATTAGGATGGTTTATCTTTTTCCTTCTTTCTTTTTTTTTAAATTTAGACAGTTGGTTTCTTTATATGTAAAGTGGGTTTCTTATAGGTAGTGTGTAGTTGGGTCTTGCTTTTTAATCCAGTTTGACAGTTTCTGTCTTTTAATGAATATTTAGACCATGTGGTAAGTGGAATAATGGCCCCTAGGAGATGTTCATGTCCCCCTGTGAATATGTTACTTTACACGGTGTAAAATAATTAGGTTTTCAGATGGAATTTAAGTTGTTTATCAGCTCTCCTTAAAATGAGAAGATCCTGAAATACCCTATGGGCCCAGTAGAATCACGTGAGCCCTTAGTACCTGAGAACTTTTCCCAGCAGAAATCAGAGAGATTTGAAGACAGAAGGAGAGGCGGGAGAAATTCAAAATGTAAGAGAGTCTTTGATCTTCCGTTGCTAGTTTTGAAGATGGGGGAAGGCAACCATGAGCTCAGACAGTTACTAGGAGTTATAATAGCCCTCAGCTGATAGACAGAAAGTAAATAGATTTCATTTATACAGTTGGAAGGGTCTTAATTATGCCAACAACTTGAATGATCAAAGAAACAAATACAGAGTCTCCAGGAGGAATAAACCATGTAGGCATCTTGGTTTTAGCCTGATAAGGCCTGTACCAGAGTTTTCTTGTTCAGAACTATAAGATAATTACTTTGTGTTGTTTCAAGACACTAAGTTTGTGGTAATTTGTTGTGTTAGCAATGCAAAACTAATATAAACTGTTTACATTTAATGTGATTATTGATTTACTTGGGTTTAATTCTACTTTCTTGCTATTCATTTGCTGTTTGTCCCTTGTGTTATTTGTACTTCTTTCACACTTTTCACACCTCATTTGGATTGAGTAATTTTTATATCACTTTCCCTCTATTTTGGGACTTATTAGCTCTGTGTTTTTTTAGTGGTTACTTTATGGTTTATCATACACATATTTAATATATAACAGCCTATCTTAAGTAATATGCTACTTCATATAGTGTTTCTCTTTTACTTGTCTTATCCCATTGAAAATATCTGTTTAAATGTGTCTCCCTATATTTGTCAGGACTATTTTGGATACAAGTGGATAGAAATTGAATCCAAAGTAGCTTGATTAAAAAAAAAATGCTCTGATTGGTCTCATATGGAATATTTGTTAATTCCTGAACAAAAAATGTGGTCATAGGGACAGAGGTGTTGATGAGCCAGACTAGGTTATGGACCCACCTTTATGATCAGAATGGCACTGGGTTGATTGCCTCCTGGATAACACGAAGTGGGTAAAGTTCCTGAAAGATCAGGTGATTGGATGGAAAACTATGCTTGACAGAAGAGAAACACTAGAGTTCTCATTTTCCACTACATTTCGAAGATAGACTGCCATCTCCTGTAGGTCAGGTTTTGTTGTTGTTTTTGCTTTAAATTACTTTTTAAAATGTAAGCAATATATGATTAAGTTATATTAAAAATTAAAGCAGCCTCCATAAGTTTAAAGACCCCCACTGGTCACCCCTTCCAAGGATGTAAACCCTCTACCACTGTCATGGGTGTGGTATACATTCTGTGCTATTCATTGACCTAGAATATGTATAGTTTATTTATTTCACATAAAAAGGTATCTAATTGTGCATATTGCTCTGCAGAATGTATTTTTTTTTAATTCAACAGATATCTTGTCAATCTACCCATAATACTGCATGTAGATGTACCTCATTCCTTTTAACTGCTGCATAGTGTTTTTTTTAAATGGATATTCAGAAGTTTTTTTGTTTTAGATTGCTGCTCATTTGTTTCCTATTTTTCATTATTATAAACAATGCTGCCGTGAACAACTTTGTATGTGCCTCATTGTGCATATTTTTAAGTGGTTCTCTAGAGTATACATCTGGAGTTGGAATTTCTGGGTCAAACTCTTCATGGTTTTAAAATTGTGTTTGCTTAAAATTTTTAATGAATAAACTTTTGAGCAGGAAGTAAATGCACATGGTAAAAAAATTGAAAAGTTTTGTAATGAGAAGTAGTCTCTTTTAGTCTGGAATGGTTCCTCAGTGATGCTTGATGGTCATAAATGTTAAATATTACAAGCCATTAATTTTATAATATATCTCTCCATTTGGGTTTGTCGGATGTTCCCTCATATTTAGTTGTAGGTTATATGTCTTTGGTAAGAATAGCACACAAGTGAGGCTGATTTCTTCTTTCATCCTATCAAGTCATGCTTGATGTTTATTAATCCTATTACCGATGATGTTCAGTTTAATCACTTGATTAAGTTGTTGTGTGCCAGACTTTTACACTTTTCTTCTTTGTAATGACTTTTGTCAGGAAGTACTTTAAGACTGTGTATATATCTTTTTATTCATCAAACTTGTCTTTCTCCATTCATTTATTCCTTTCTACTCAGATGGGCTCAGGGTTTTCTGTTTTATTTAGGTAAGTATAGTCTGTTACTATCAATATTTATTTTGATGTCCATATTGTCACAGGTTTGGACAGTGGGAGCCCCTTCAAACTAACTTCTGGGTACTTTTGACATATCTCCATCATTCTTTGAACATTTTCTTACTTTCTTATACAGCACCATATGTGTGCTGTGTAAGACCATCTGGTATTTTTGCTGCAGCAGTCCTAGAATAAGCCATTTCTGTAATATATCCTGGTTCTATTAGCTGGAGTATGGTATCTAGAAGCCAAAATATGTGTGCTAAGGCTGCTAAGTGTGTTCATTGTTACTGGAGTATTGTTGTTCCCATGCCTTCTCAGTAGATACACACACACACACACACACACACACACACAAAATATGCATCTATATTCATTCTGTATCTATGAGTTTTCACTCTACACTATGAGTTTTCACTAGTACCTCCAATTACAATCAAACATCCAAAACTGCAGGGTTAATTTTAGCTTCTTCCCTTTCCCTATCTGTAATCTCCTTCTGTAATAGTGGCTCCTATTATTATTTTTTAAATTACGATATAATTGACATTTAACAAGGCTCCTATGAATCTCAAAACAGGGAACACTATTGATATTTAGTAGACCAATATTAATTTTTCCTCTCTGTGAGCCACCCAGATGTCCCTTCCTCTCTCTGACTTGGGTTGTAGTAGGGCAATAATTTTACAACATGAAAGCATATATGACTGAGTTTTATTCGATAGTTTAATCTGCATGTATCCTCTTAGAAAATGTCAAATGGAGTAGAATCTCTAATTTCATATTTGTAGGTATTTATACTGTGTTATCACTATCAAGAGAAGCAGAGTCTCAGATTAATCATAGTTATACTTCCAATGAGGGAAATGAATTATTTGATATTAAACTGTCTTTATAGATTATTTGATATCTTACTGACTTTATATTTTTATGGCAATTAAAACAACGGATTCCACATTGCAACTATGAGTATCCCTCTTTGAATTTAATTAAAGCATTTATTTAAAATTTTTTCTCTTTAGTTGGAAAATCTTTTTGATAATTTTCTAACCTGCCAGCTACCCTTTTACTTTCCAAGATTTATAGTAACATTAGAATCAAATATAAAATGTTAGACTTTTTCACATTTTAAGTGTTTATTTAAAAACTTTTTTTTCTCATTACTTGGAAAATCTTTTTGATAATTTTCTAACCTCCCAGCTACCATTTTGCTTTCCAAGATTTATGGTTAACTTTGGAAGTAGATATAAAATGGAATACTTTTTCACACTTACATGTTTTAAAATGAAGGAATCTTTAGAGGTGATATTTTATTGATAACATATTTCCTCCTAGTAATTTGGAGTACCATAAATATACTCTCAACTATGGTTTTTCAGGTATTTGGCCTGATATCACTTTTCTACCTATCCATTTCCATGTATATGTCTTTATTATTATTTTTTGTTTGTTTAAAGTTTATTCATTTATTTTTTTTAATATATGAAATTTATTGTCAAATTGGTTTCCATACAACACCCAGTGCTCATCCCAAAAGGTGCCCTCCTCAATACCCATCACCCACCCTGCCCTCCCTCCCACCCCCCATCAACCCTCAGTTTGTTCTCAGTTTTTAACAGTCTCTTATGCTTTGGCTCTCTCCCACTCTAACCTCTTTTTTTTTTTTCCTTCCCCTCCCCCATGGGTTTCTGTTACGTTTCTCAGGATCCACATAAGAGTGAAAACATATGGTATCTGTCTTTCTCCGTATGGCTTATTTCACTTACCATCACACTCTCCAGTTCCATCCACGTTGCTACAAAAGGCCATATTTCATTTTTTCTCATTGCCACGTATTATTCCATTGTGTATATAAACCACAATTTCTTTATCCATTCATCAGTTGATGGACATTTAGGCTCTTTCCATAATTTGGCTATTGTTGAGAGTGCTGCTATAAACATTGGGGTACAAGTGCCCCTATGCATCAGCACTCCTGTATCCCTTGGATAAATTCCTAGCAGTGCTATTGCTGGGTCATAGGGTAGGTCTATTTTTAATTTTCTGAGGAACCTCCACACTGCTTTCCAGAGCGGCTGCACCAATTTGCATTCCCACCAACAGTGCAAGAGGGTTCCCGTTTCTCCACATCCTCTCCAGCATCTATAGTCTCCTGATTTGTTCATTTTGGCCACTCTGACTGGTGTGAGGTGATATCTGAGTGTGGTTTTGATTTGTATTTCCCTGATAAGGAGTGACGTTGAACATCTTTTCATGTGCCTGTTGGCCATCCGGATGTCTTCTTTAGAGAAGTGTCTATTCATGTTTTCTGCCCATTTCTTCACTGGGTTATTTGTTTTTCGGGTGTGGAGTTTGGTGAGCTCTTTATAGATTTTGGATACTAGCCCTTTGTCCGATATGTCATTTGCAAATATCTTTCCCCATTCCGTTGGTTGCCTTTTAATTGTGTTGGTTGTTTCCTTTGCTGTGCAGAAGCTTTTTATCTTCATAAGGTCCCAGTAATTCACTTTGCTTTTAATTCCCTTGCCTTTGGGGATGTGTCGAGTAAGAGATTGCTACAGCTGAGGTCAGAGAGGTCTTTTCCTGCTTTCTCCTCTAAGGTTTTGATGGTTTCCTGTCTCACATTCAGGTCCTTTATCCATTTTGAGTTTATTTTTGTGAATGGTGTGAGAAAGTGGTCTAGTTTCATCCTTCTGCATGTTGCTGTCCAGTTCTCCCAGCACCATTTGTTAAAGAGACTGTCTTTTTTCCATTGGATGTTCTTTCCTGCTTTGTCAAAGATGAGTTGGCCATACGTTTGTGGGTCTATTTCTGGGGTTTCTATTCTATTCCATTGGTCTATGTGTCTGTTTTTGTGCCAATACCATTGTGTCTTGATGATGACAGCTTTGTAGTAGAGGCTAAAGTCTGGGATTGTGATGCCTCCTGCTTTGGTCTTCTTCTTCAACATTACTTTGGCTATTCGGGGCCTTTTGTGGTTCCATATGAATTTTAGGATTGCTTGTTCTAGTTTCGAGAAGAATGCTCGTGCAATTTTGATTGGGATTGCATTGAATGCGTAGATAGCTTTGGGTAGTATTGACATTTTGACAATATTTATTCTTCCAATCCAAAAGCAGGGAATGTCTTTCCATTTCTTTAAATCTTCTTCAATTACCTTCATAAGCTTTCTATAGTTTTCAGCATACAGATCTTTTACATCTTTGGTTAGATTTATTCCTAGGTATTTTATGCTTCTTGGTGCAATTGTGAATGGGATCAGTTTCTTCATTTGTCTTTCTGTTGCTTCATTGTTAGTGTATAAGAATGCAACTGATTTCTGTACATTGATTTTGTATCCTGCAACTTTGCTGAATTCATGTATCAGTTCTAGCAGACTTTTGGTGGAGTCTATCGGATTTTCCATGTATAATATCATGTCATCTGCAAAAAGTGAAAGCTTGACTTCATCTTTGCCAATTTTGATGCCTTTGATTTCCTTTTGTTGTCTGATTGCTGATGCTAGAACTTCCAGCACTATGTTAAACAACAGCGGTGAGAGTGGGCATCCCTGTCGTGTTCCTGATCTCAGGGAAAAAGCTCTCAGTTTTTCCCCATTGAGGATGATGTTAGCTGTGGGCTTTTCATAAATTGCTTTTATGATCTTTAAGTATGTTCCTTCTATCCCGACTTTCTCAAGGGTTTTTATTAAGAAACGGTGCTGGATTTTGTCAAAGGCCTTTTCTGCATCGATTGACAGGATCATATGGTTCTTCTCTTTTTTTTTGTTAATGTGATGTATCACGTTGATTGATTTGCGAATGTTGAACCAGCCCTGCATCCCAGGAATGAATCCCACTTGATCATGGTGAATAATTCTTTTTATATGGCGTTGAATTCGATTTGCTAGTATCTTATTGAGAATTTTTGCATCCATATTCATCAGGGATATTGGCCTGTAGTTCTCTTTTTTTACTGGGTCTCTGTCTGGTTTAGGAATCAAAGTAATACTGGCTTCATAGAATGAGTCTGGAAGTTTTCCTTCCCTTTCTATTTCTTGGAATAGCTTGAGAAGGATAGGTATTATCTCTGCTTTAAACGTCTGGTAGAACTCCCCTGGGAAGCCATCTGGTCCTGGACTCTTATTTGTTGGGAGATTTTTGATAACCGATTCAATTTCTTTGCTGGTTATGGGTCTGTTCAAGCTTTCTATTTCCTCCTGATTGAGTTTTGGAAGAGTGTGGGTGTTTAGGAATTTGTCCATTTCTTCCAGGTTGTCCAATTTGTTGGCATATAATTTTTCATAGTATTCCCTGATAATTGCTTGTATTTCTGAGGGATTGGTTGTAATAATCCCATTTTCATTCATGATTTTATCTATTTGGGTCATCTCCCTTTTCTTTTTGAGAAGCCTGGCTAGAGGTTTGTCAATTGTGTTTATTTTTTCAAAAAACCAACTCTTGGTTTCGTTGATCTGCTCTACAGTTTTTTTAGATTCTATATTGTTTATTTCTGCTGTGATCTTTATTATTTCTCTTCTGCTGCTGGGTTTAGGCTGCCTTTGCTGTTCTGCTTCTATTTCCTTTAGGTGTGCTGTTAGATTTTGAATTTGGGATTTTTCTTGTTTCTTGAGATAGGCCTGGATTGCAATGTATTTTCCTCTCAGGACTGCCTTTGCTGCGTCCCAAAGCGTTTGGATTGTTGTATTTTCATTTTCGTTTGTTTCCATATATTTTTTAATTTCTTCTCTAATTGCCTGGTTGACCCACTCATTCGTTAGTAGGGTGTTCTTTAACCTCCATGCTTTTGGAGGTTTTCCAGACTTTTTCCTGTGGTTGATTTCAAGCTTCATAGCATTGTGGTCTGAAAGTATGCATGGTATAATTTCAATTCTTGTAAACTTATGAAGGGCTGTTTCGTGACCCAGTATATGATCTTGGAGAATGTTCCATGTGCACTGGAGAAGAAAGTATATTCTGTTGCTTTGAGATGCAGAGTTCTAAATATATCTGTCAAGTCCATCTGATCCAATGTATCCTTCAGGGCCCTTGTTTCTTTATTGACTGCGTGTCTAGATGATCTATCCATTTCTGTAAGTGGGGTGTTAAAATCCCCTGCAACTACCACATTCTTATCAATAAGGTTGCTTATGTTTATGAGTAATTGTTTTATATATTTGGGGGCTCCGGTTTCGGCGCTTAGACATTTATAATTGTTAGCTCTTCCTGATGGATAGACCCTGTAATTATTATATAATGCCCTTCTTCATCTTGTTACAGCCTTTAATTTAAAGTCTAGTTTGTCTGATATAAGTATGGCTACTCCAGCTTTCTTTTGGCTTCCGGTAGCATGATAAATAGTTCTCCATCCCCTCACTCTCAATCTAAAGGTGTCCTCAGATCTAAAATGAGTCTCTTGTAGACAGCAAATAGATGGGTCTTGTTTTTTTATCCATTCTGATACCCTATGTCTTTTGGTTGGCGCATTTAATCCATTTACATTCAGTGTTATTATAGAAAGATACGGGTTTAGAGTCATTGTGATGTCTGTATGTTTTATGCTTGTAGTGATGTCTCTGGTACTTTGTCTCACAGGATCCCCCTTAGGATCTCTTGTAGGGCTGGTTTAGTGGTGACAAATTCCTTCAGTTTTTGTTTGTTTGGGAAGACCTTTATCTCTCCTTCTATTCTAAATGACAGACTTGCTGGATAAAGGATTCTCGGCTGCATATTTTTTCTGTTTAGCACACTGAAGATATCGTGCCAAGCCTTTCTGGCCTGCCAAGTTTCAAAAGAGAGATCAGTCACGAGTCTTATAGGTCTCCCTTTATATGTGAGGGCACGTTTATCCCTTGCTGCTTTCAGAATTTTCTCTTTATCCTTGTATTTTGCCAGTTTCACTATGATATGTTGTGCAGAAGATCAATTCAAGTTACGTCTGAAGGGAGTTCTCTGTGCCTCTTGGATTTCAATGCCTTTTTCCTTCCCCAGGTCAGGGAAGTTCTCAGCTATAATTTCTTCAAGTACCCCTTCAGCACCTTTCCCTCTCTCTTCCTCCTCTGGGATACCAATTATGCGTATATTATTTCTTTTTAGTGTATCACTTAGTTCTCTAATTTTCCCCTCATACTCCTGGATTTTTTTATCTCTCTTTCTCTCAGCTTCCTCTTTTTCCATAACTTTATCTTCTAGTTCACCTATTCTCTCCTCTGCCTCTTCAATCCGAGCTGTCATTTCCATTTTGTTTTGCATTTCGTTTAAAGTGGTTTTCAGCTCCTCCTGACTGTTCCTTAGTCCCTTGATCTCTGTAGCAAGAGATTCTCTGCTGTCCTCTATACTGTTTTCAAGCCCAGCGATTAATTTTATGACTATTATTCTAAATTCACTTTCTGTTATATTATTTAAATCCTTTTTGATCAGTTCATTAGCTGTTGTTATTTCCTGGAGATTCTTCTGAGGGGAATTCTTCCATTTGGTCATTTTGGATAGTCCGTGGAGTGGTGAGGACCTGCAGGGCACTTCCCCTGTGCTGTGGTGTATAACTGGAGTTGGTGGGCGGGGCCGCAGTCAGACCTGATGTCTGCCCCCAGCCCACCGCTGGGGCCACAGTCAGACTGGTGTGTGCCTTCTCTTCCCCTCTCCTAGGGGTGGGATTCACTGTGGGGTGGCGTGGCCCGTCTGGGCTACTTGCACACTGCCAGGCTTGTGGTGCTGGGGATCTGGCGTATTAGCTGGGTGCACGGGGGTGCACGTTGCTAATTGGGGGTGCCAATTAGGCAAGGTGCACGGGGGCCGGAGGGGCAGGCTTAGCTCGCTTCTCCTTAGGTGATCCACTTCAGGAGGGGCCCTGTGGCAGCGGGAGGGAGTCAGACCCGCTGCCGGAGGTTTGGCTCCGCAGAAGCACAGCGTTGGGTGTTTGCGCGGAGCGAGCAAGTTCCCTGGCAGGAACTGGTTCCCTTTGGGATTTTGGCTGGGGGATGGGCGAGGGAGATGGCTCTGGTGAGCGCCTTTGTTCCCCGCCAAACTGAGCTCTGCCATCCAGGGCTCAGCAGCTCTCCCTCCCTTTGTCCTCCAGCCTTCCCGCTTTCTGAGCAGAGCTGTTAACTTATGACCTCCCAGACGCTAAGTCGCGCTTGCTGTCGGAACACAGTCTGTCCGGCCCCTCCGCTTTTGCCAGCCAGACTCGGGGGCTCCGCTTGGCCGGCGAGCCGCCCCTCCGCCCCGGCTCCCTCCCGCCAGTCCGTGGAGCGCACACCGTCTCGCCGCCCTTCCTACCCTCTTCCGTGGGCCTCTCGTTTGCGTTTGGCTCCGGAGACTCCGTTCTGCTAATCCTCTGGCGGTTTTCTGGGTTATTTAGGCAGGTGTAGGTGGAATCTAAGTGATCGGCAGGACGCGCAGTCAGCCCAGCGTCCTCCTACGCCGCCATCTTCCCTCTCTCTCCTTTATTATTTTTTTTAATGTTTATTTATTTCTGAGACAGAAAGAGAGCGTAATCAAGGGAGGGGACACAGAGAGAGAGAGGGAGACAGAGACTCTTAAGCAGGCTCCAGGCTCTGAGTTGTCAGCACAGAGCCCAATGCGGGCTCAAACCCACAAACTGTGAGACCATGACCTGATCCGAAGTTGGCCACACAGCCAACCGAGCCACCCAGGCGCCCCATGTTTATGTCTTTGAATATGATGTGTGCTGACCAGGTTGGACTTCTCTGAACTCCAATTTTGATTACTGAACAAGTTATTTGTATATTTATTTTAGATGTCAAATAGGAAGCTTAAATCAACATGTATAAAATAAAAACCTTGTTTTTGTTTGTTCTTTTTAATTCAACCTTATCTTCTCACATTTTTCCCTAGCTCAGTGAATCTTTCTTTAGGTTTCTCAGGTCAAAACTTTGGAGTCCACTTAACCTTCTTTCTCACTTGTATATCCTGTAATTTGTCCATCATTAAACCTTTTATAGTGTATCCAGAATCTATTCAATTCTGTTTCCTTTTTCTCTATCATACTGGTTCAAGCTACCATCATCTCTGGTCTGAATTCTTAAAGTAGCCTCCCAATTGTCTTCCTCCTTCTTTGTGTACTTTATAATCTACTTTCTACCTTGAAGCCAGAATAATTTTTTTAAAAACGTGTATCATTTTAAATCACTGCTCAAAACATTCAAGATTCTCTTTTTAACAGAAAATAACCCCAGTGGCCTCTCATTACCTTCCATATGATCTCCATATGGCCTCATCTCCAACATTCTTTCCTTCCCTTATTCTACTCTAGCTATGCTACTGGCCTTCTTGCTGTTCTTTGAACATTTGCCTACCTCAGGGCCTTTGCAATTATTATTCTCTCAGGCTGGAATGCTCTTTACTCTGACATTTGTTTGGCTTAAATGCTTCAGTTTGTTTGTTTGTTTTTATATCTCTGCTCAAATATCACCTTACCAAAAAGAGCATTCTTGATTGACCTAGGTAAAATAGCATTTAACTCTTACATGCTCCCTATTTCTTTTTTCCTATGGAATATTTTTTTTCTCATAGCCCACACTAGACTATAAAGTCCATAGACTCAAAGGCTTTGTTTTTCTTATTAGGTGTCCTCAATGTTTGGAACAGTGCCTAGCATGTAATTGGTGTTCAATTAATATTTGTGGAATAAATACATGAAAGCACCTTATGAGAGAAAGAATCTATTTTGTTCAGATTCTAAGGGTACCAGCTGAGTCAAGACACTTCCTGATGCTTCCTTGTCTTCCCTTTGTCTGGCTCCATCTCTGGTGAAAGCAGAGGCAAATTTGTATGTGGAGCTGGGTAAGGGGTGGGTAAGAAAATGGCATGGCAGGGAAATAGAGAAAAGGAAGACAATATCTTTCTTTCCTCCCAGCCTAAAAGTACTACCAATTTGACAGAGGGAATTTTTCACTTTAAGTGTATTTGGTGTTTTGATTAATAAAATGGACTGGACATTTTAATTACGGAGCTAGATTATTCTTGGCACTACAGCTGACTTAAAAGTAGAGTATTTAAGGAAATTATGGGATCTCTTTTCACCCAACTTTTCCTTCAAAGAGTTAAGAGAAAAATGAGTCTGTGGATTGGTTACAAAGGGCCTGTGAAGGGAACACATGAATTTTCAGGTTGTCACTCTTCCCCCCCCCCCCCCCATATTCTCTGGAGTTCTGCCTATTCAACCCAATGGTTACCCTTCTATTGTGGCTTTTATCATAATGTTTAGTAGTCTATTGTTTACGTGATTGTCTCCTTTACTACACTCTGAGCTCAAAAAGAGAGGGCCAGTGTTTTATTAATCCTGTTTATCTTAAACCTGCCATGGAGCCTGATACATAGTATCCATTTAGTATTCGTTGAACAATCTCCTGCCCCCATCTCAATTCAAGGATTATTTGAATACCAAAAATACCTTGAGTATCAAATATGCAGTAGTTGGTGATACAAAGGAGGCTGACTGCTTAGATATTTAAAGAGATTATATTGTATTCTAAGATTTATATACATTTACTATGATGAAATCTCCCATTCTTTTTATTTGTTTATTTTTTTTAAATGTTTATTTATTTTTGAGAAAGTGACAGACAGAGCATGAATGGGGAAGGGGCAGAGAGAAAGGGGACAGGGAATCTGAAGCAGGCTCCAGGCTCTGAACTGTCAGTACAGAGCCCAACATGGGCTCAAACCCACAAACCATGAGATCATGACCTGAGCCAAAGTTGGACACCCAACTGCCTGAGCCACCCAGGTGCCCGATGAAAACTCCCATTGTAAGGGAAAATACTTTACTTTTGAAATATATCACAGGAGTGGCTTTATCTTTTCCTTCTTGCTCAAGCTGTTAGCTACCTAATCTGTGTCCCTGTTGCAGCAGGGCATGAACGTGGCTTTTATGGAGCCTGGTGTTTGGGGATAAATACTAAAATAATCCCTTTCTCTCCATAACTGGTATGGCTGTGGTTCCTTTTAAAACGTAGAGACTGTCTTGTGGCAAATGCAAAAAAATTGATATTTTGAAGGACTGTAGACGAGGTCTGTGTTTTAGTATAAAAACTTGAACTTTATTATTATTGTGATCCAGAGATGAAACTTTATAAAACATATGGCTAAAAGAGATGCTACATGAATTTAATAATTTTAATGTGGATAATCATTTTCCAAACAAACTGTAGCCATGACTTAATCTCTCCTAGAAAGACAGGAGTGTATCTTCAAACAAACCGCCTAAGCTGTTTGTTCACAGTTTGCTTTTTGATTCAGGAAGATGGATTATAAGGGGTAACAACCAGAGCTGTGACAGCTTTGGCTAAATCCCACCTGGCATTCAATGCGTTCTCCTTTCAAAAGCTCTCCAAGTTCATAATTCTACAAAAGGATTAATCAAAGTCATTGGAGGGGTGCCTTGACTTGGGAATGGAGGAGGGAGGGATTTAATATGCCAATTTAAAAAATCCATTGTTATAGGAAAGTTCTTGGGTTCTTTTATTTGTATAGTGAAAGCAACCCAACTATGAATCTTATCTGAACAATGGTGCACTTGGGCTGACAATGAGGTGAACTAAAAATATTTTAAGGCCTATCTCACTGATTTTGGTGAATCTTTCCTGTCAATGAACCTTCTTTGGGCACAGTGAAGCGCCAGTTGCCTGGCCTGAAACACATCATTTCATCCACGACACTCATCCACGATCACATTATATACAACACACATATGTGAATGTGAAACCTCCTCCATCGTATTCATTAGCTTATCTCCTTTTTCTAGTATGGTTGCATCACCTTCATTCCCCTCACCCTGGGTAGAACTGTCAGTAGGGAAGAAAAGAAAAATTATAATAGTCTTTCAGTGTATGGGAGAGTTCCAGACAGAGGAGTTGCAAAATATAGAACTAAATGGCTACCAAGTCTTTCTTTCAGTTCTGTGACGTCATTCAAGATACCTCACGGTTAGAATAGATGAGTTAGTGTTCGTTGTTTGAGGCCATATCTACTTTGTGATATGAGTATATTGGTCAATCTTCATCACTCATGAAACGTGTAGCAGATAATTTGCCATTAAGAATTCAAATGCTGATGTTTCAGAATAAATTACTTTAAAAAATGAGAGTTAGATCAAAGCTGCTTTTGTTTATAGTAAAATTATTTTTCCTTTACTCGCACTGAAACAGCGGAAGAGAGGGTGGAGTTAACATGGAGAATTGCTGACTATGTCTATGGGAGCGTGACATTCCTGGGAGGACATGTTAAGAACCAGATCAAGGCTCAAAGGCCCTATAAAATAGAAGCGATAGATGGCAAAATTAGATAGTCTTACACTCCTTCATACTCTGTCCTCATTCCCTGTGTGGAAAGTAATTTGGTGTCTGATGTTTCCTTCTTAAAGTAGTTTTTGAGACTTGGTTTCTAATATATAGCTACTTAGCATGCATTCAATCATATATGTTAAAAGAAAGGAAAACCCTTCATCGAGAAACCATAAATCAAATCTTGCTTTGAGAATGAACTGTGGATTTCAACTACTTTATCAAACTTTGTATGCGAGTTGTTTTGAAGTGCCAGCATTGTTTGCATCTGATGTCTTCTCCCTTTATTGCACACCTATGATGGAAGTGTTGAGCAGGAGGACAGAGGCACAAGGGTTCTCAACCAATGGGAAAAGGAAATACATTTTTAAAATTTGGTGTTTGGTCCCAGATGGTTTGGGTCATTCAAGAGTGGCAGTCTATTAACATGTGGATGTGTGGATATGGTGTCATCTGTTCAGGATATTCTAGTAACAACCAATCTTTGAAACTCTGAGTTTCAAGTTTAAGAAAAGCATGGAATGAGAATGTAGAATTATACAGGTCGTTTTCCCTCTTAGATTTTGATGGGTGTGTACAATTAACTTCATGCTTTTTTGTCTTTTAATTATTCAATTTAATTCTTTCTTTAATATTTTTCTCTTTAATTTTGTAATGGTTTTTGTGTTTTGCACATTTTGCACCATTATGTCAGGTCTGTTGGACCTGGGTTTCAAGTACAACTTGTTCATATTGTTGCACTTTTAGCAATACCTTGGAGATATATTGGATTCTGGCATAATCTTCTTTTCTGATTTTATGTTCCTATGTTTACTGACGTCAGTTAAGAACTGTGGTTTATGTATACATTTTTCTATTTGTAACATGTCTAAGTGCCTTACTAAAGATATGAATTAAAAGTATTAATATCTGGAATAGATAAATTCATATTATATTTTAGTCTGTACATATATAATATTCATTTTCAATGTATATATAGTCACAGATATTTTTTAGTGGCATTTGAAATTAAATTTTAATTTTTTATTCTATTTTTCTTTGAAATTGATCAGGATACCTGATTAAGTAATCAGATTTCAACTTTTTGTGTATGAAATGAATGTTTTTTGCTTTTACCTTTTAGGTAACAAGTGTACTTTTAGGATACCTAGGGTTTGGGGATGAGGCAATTGCAGAGAGTTCCCAGAATGAGGATGTTAATTCTCTGAAGAAGCATAACTCTGAAGCTTCTATGTAGTGACAATTGTTTGGCACTGGCCTAGCACAAGCAGGTTTTAACATGCAAATCCTGTTTTGTTGCTCTTGTTTTCCTGGTACCCAAACAAAACCAAGATAATCATTTTCATCCCACCCACCACTGCTCAAAATGGGCTCTTATTCAATAAAGAATGACACTTTATTTTTGAAAGTCTGAGTTCTGTGGAAATACTCAGGCTAAAAACGGGGAGGAAAACAAATATTTATTGAGTGATGACCATATGGCTAACATTGGACTAAATGATATCAAATACAAAAGAAAATGTTAACATTTCTATGAAGAGGGAACTACAGACAGGGCACACATAGGAGGCAATTAATAAACAACACATATTCTACAGGATTGGCAAGGTGAACAGTTTGTGGTTATGGACCCCTTCAGAATCTGTTTAGAAGAATAATGTATGGTCACACAAAATTTGTATGAGATTTTGAGGGGTGCAACCAAGAACCCCTAAAATAGAGATCAGGACAATAATTTTAGGTCATCATTTCTTCATTATTTATTCAGAGAAGCCTTAGCTAAGGACACTTATTACTTTCCTGTTCTTTCATAGTACCATTTATCATGGTTACAAATCAGCATTTATTTGTGTGATTATTTGCTGAACATCTGTATCCTTAACTTGACTGTAAGCTCCATGGAGTCAGAAATATCCTTACCCATTGTTTCATTCTCCATGATGAGCACAGTTCTGGGGCCTAGTAATCACATAACTATCTGTTGAATAAGTCAACAAATGAATGAAGATATGACATTAAATACAGAAGTTGGAGAATACAGCTAGAGTTATGTGTGCTAGAATTGTCAAAGCAAATTTCATGGGGGAGACACCACCAGTTCAAATCAGTTTTGTTGAGCACATGGTATGGGTAGGGCCTTGGGCTATACATGGGGTGGGAGTGATATCTAGAGTTTGTGAAAGGTAGGAAGTTTTGATACTCACAGAGGTCACTTGGAAATGGCAGGCTTAAAGAGTTCTGTGGGAAATACAGTGGATGAGAAAACTAGCTCCCCCGCCAGATGATGGATAATTGCAGAAAACATGGTGGGACCAAGTTGTGAACTGTTTTGACCAAGATGTCAGAAAGGCTGGATTCTTCATAAGCAGACCTTATGATGAGGTTTTGTGTGCAAGTGATTTTCCCAGATGAAATGAGTAAGGGAGTGAAAGGAAGGAGAAAAAGCCAAGCAAGGGTATGTGTGTTTTTAGGTAAAGGCCCTGTCTTAGTCTGCTGGGGGGTCCCAAAGTGTAAATTACACCCAGAGTATGTCTAGATCCATAGGCATCATCGTCTCACATTACTTAGGCATTGTCTACGGGTTACCCCAGGAGATATAAATCTCCAGGCCCTTTCTTTTTTCTTTGCAGGAGCAAGGATGCATCAGCTCTAGTCACACAAGGGCGGTTATCAGAAGAGTAGCATGTACCGATGGCCATTAGAAACATGTCACTCTGGGGCGCCTGGGTGGCTCAGGCAGTGAAGCATCCAACTCTTGATTTTGGCTCAGGTCATGATATCACTAGTTTTTGAGTTTGAACCCTGCCTCTGGCTCCTTCAGCTGACAGTGCAGAGCCTGCTTGGGATTCTCTCTCCTTCTTTCTCTCTACCTTTTCTGCACACAGTCTCACTCTCAAAATAAATAAACTTAAAGAGAAAAAAAACAACAACAAATCACACTGAAGTATGGGATGGGCACATAGAATGGAAAGGGAAAGAATCTGAGCATATTACCTGCAGGGTCTGCTACAGGAGTTCTAATTTGACTTCATAGGCAGTAGAGATTCATCACAGTGGTTCCCAGACCTGGCTGTCCATTAAAAACACCCGAGAAACTTTAAAGAAAATTTAATGACTGGGTTCCGCCCGAGATGAATTAAATCAGAACCTTTTTAGGTAGAACTTGGGCATCAATGTTTTTAAAAGCTCCTCCTCTGGGATCATAGGATTGACTGGAGTATAGGTTCATGGGCAAGGGTGTGGCAGGATATAAGTACTATGTTAGGGAGATAATTGGGCAGGGTGTTAAAGGGGAGATGGAAGGGAGAGAAAAAAGCCTGGAGACTAGAGTATTGGCAAAAGTTGATGATGTGGACTGTAATGGTGGCAGGAAAAATGGAGACAGAGGAACAAATTTGAGACATACTTTAAGTAAAAAACCAGGAAATTTAGTAACTGATTGAATGTGAGGGCTTGAAGGGATAGAGGGGTCAAAGTTGGCTTGAACATTTCCAGGCTGGGAGTCTGGCTTTAAAGCAATGTTCATTGAGATATTGTGATGCTCAGACAGTATGGAAAATTTTATCAGTAAAGCCCTTTGACCTCTTCAGTTGGAAAAGGGATGACGGTTATTATCAATGAGGAAGCTTGTGTTCAGGCCTAGATTATCTTTGGTCACAACTTAGAAATTCCTCTCTTTCAGACTAAAAGTGATTGTTTAAATCGTATGATCCGTAATATAATAAAACTAAAATATATCTTATGTGGCCTGGAAAATTTAATCCCATGGAACTTGGAGCTTGGGTATTCATAAGATGGTGTTCATCATCCTCTATCATACTGTGTGAGTATCAGTATTACAGTTGACAGGATTGCCATTGGTTAGTATTATTATTATTATTGCTAAATATATATTTATAGCCATCTGTCCTATCTTTTTAGTCATAAATTATAATCCTTGAGGGAACATACATTACTAGATATATCGTTAACATTTTATGCTCTTTTAAAAATGTGGTGTGGTTCCTTTTATGTTTGTGGAATAGTGGGAACAACTTTTCTCACATGACACGGTAATTGTGCAAGCAATTGAAATTACATATTTTGCCCTAATTGTGTAATATTTCCTTATATGCACAAGGCAAAAAATAGTCATAACGACTGGTGCCACTCATTTTGTACAATACTTCTCAACAAATCCCATGAAGAGTCCGGTAAGGTAGGAAACTAAGTACTAGTATCCCCACTTGACATGTGTGATAGTTGAGGCCGGTACAGTGACTTGCCCATGGTTGCTGAGTACATAAAGTGGTGGGAAGGAAGCACGAAATCAGGACTTTGGTTTCCCAACTCAAATCTCTTTCCTTTATGTACTTCTTTCTCATTGGAAAGCATTGGAAAGTGATTCTTCTGAGCTCTGCTCTTCCTAGGTGTAGTGATCATTGTGATTTGGTTCTCTTACTGGCCAAATGGGAGCTGTGGCTTTTAATTTGGAGCCACAGAAGTGGCAACAGCCACAGATCTCACTTTGATACTATCTGTTGGATGCCAGAGAATGTGCTTGGCATTTTACAAACATTTGCCTAATCTTCTCAATAATCCTATATGGTAGGTAAGTAATAACCCAATTTTGTAAATAAGAAAACTGATGTTTTCTTGACAGAATGATGTTTTTCTTTCACAAATTACAACAGTTGTATTTATTGTCAGTAGAGTTCAAAGGAAAGAAGAAATGGAAAAATGTATTCCTAATTTTAAAGTTCACACTATAGACAAATATTTATTGAAACCAAACTCTTCAAATAGCTTTCTTAATTGTATGCTTAATGTTTGACTTAGATTTCGATATGATTAATTTCTAATGATAGTTCTTTTTAGAATCATTTCTTCCTATCTCCCCTAAGACACATGTTAGTTTTTAAAGCCTGAAAAATTTTTGGATAATGAAGTATGGTAATCCTCCCTTCTCCACAATGGTATAGTCTAAGACCCCTAGTGGATGCCTGAAACCGCAGATAGTACTGAGCCCTATGTATGATGTGTTATTTCTTCTACATATATACCTATGGTAATGTTTAAATTTTTGAAGTTTTATTTTGTTTTTTAATTAAGCAAAAAACAAAAAACTGTTTATTTTTGGGAGAGAGAGAGAGAGAGAGAGAGAATGAATCATAATCAGGCTCTGCATTCAGTGTGTAGTCTGACTCTGTGCTGGATCCCAAGATTGTGGGATCATGACTTGAACCGAAATCAAGAGCCAGACCAACAACTGGCAGAGCCACCCAGGCACCCCTTAAGTTTTTATTTTAATTTAATTCTAGTTGGTTAACATGCAGTGCTATATTAGTTTCAAGTGTACAATATAGTGATTCCACAATTCCATACATCACCTGGTGCTCATCATGACAAGTGCACTCTTTAATCCCCATCATCTATTTAACCCATCCCCCACCGACCTCTCTTCAGTGCTAACCATCAATTTATTCTCTAAGAGTTCATAGTCTGTTTCTTGCTTTCTCTGTCTCCCTTATTTTTCTCCCTTTGTTGTTTGTGACATTCCACATATGAATGGAATCATATTGTATTTGTCTTTCTCTGACTTATTTCACCTAGCGTTATACTCGTTAGCTCCATGCATATCGTTGCAAATGGCAAGATTTCATTCCTTTTATGGCTGAGTAATATGACATTATATGTCTTCTTTTCCTCTTCATCTATTGATGGACACCGGGCTGCTTCCATAGCTTGGCTATCGTAAATAATGCTGCTATAAACATAGGGGTGCATATATCCCTTTGAAGTAGTGTTCTTGTAGTCTTTGGGTAAATACTCAGCAGTGAAATTACTGGGTCATAAGGTAGCTCTATCTTTAATTTTTTGAGGAACCTCCATACTGTTTTCTGTAGTGGCTGCAGCAGTTTGCATTCCCACCAACAGTGCAAGAGGGTTCCTTTTTCTACACATCCTCACCAACACCTGTTACTTCTTGTGTTCTTGATTCTAGCCATCCTGACAGGTGTGAGGTGATACTGCATTGTAGTTTTGATTTGCATTTCCTTGATGATAAATGAAGATGAGCATCTTTCATCTTTTCATGTGTCTGTCGGCCATTCATTGGAAAATTGTTCCTGCCTTCCGTCCATTTTTAATTGGATTATTTGTTTTTAGGGTGTTGAGTTTTATAAGTTCTTTGTCTATATTGGATACTAACCCTTTGTTGGGTATGTCATTTGCTAATAAATATCTTTTCCCATTCCATAGGTTGCCTTTTAGTTCTGAGGATTGTTTCCTTGCTGCGCAGGAGCTTTTTATGTTGAAGTGGTCCCAATAGTTTATTTTTGCTTTTGTTTTCCTTGCCTCAGGGGACCTATCTAGAAAAAAGTTGCTATGGCCGATGTCCGAGAAGTTACTACCTGTGTTCTCTTCTAGGGATTTTTTTTATGGTTTCAGGTCTCACATCTAGGTCTTTAATTCATTTTGAATTGATTTTTGTATGTGGTGGAAGAAAGTGGTCCAGTTTCAATCTTTTACATGTTGCTGTCTAGTTTTCCCAGCAACATTTGTTGAAGAGACTGCCTTTTTTCCATTGGATATTCTTTTTTTCCATTGGATATTCTTTTTTCCATTGGATATTCTTTCCTGCTTTGGCAAACATTACTTGACCATATAATTGTGGGTTTCTTTCTGGGTTTTCTCTTCTGTTCCATTTATCTGTGCACCTGTTTCTGTGTTAGTGCCATACTGTCTTAATTATGACAGCTTTGTAATATAACTTGAAGTCTGGAATTGTGATGTCTCCAGCTCAGCTTTGCTTTCCTTTTTCAAGATTGCTTTGGCTATTCGGGGTCTTTAGTGGTCCATACAAATTTTAGGATTAGTGTTGTATCTGTGAAAAATGCTGTTGGTCTTTTGACCGGAATTACATTAAATGTGTAGATTGCTTTGGGTAATATAGACATTTTAACAATATTTGTTCTTCCATTCCATGAGCATGGAATTTCTTTCCATTTCTTTGTGTGGTCTTGAATTTCTTTCATCAGTGTTTTGCAGATTTTAGAGCATACATGTTTCACCTCTTTAGTTAGATTTATTCCTAGGTATCCTATGATTTTTGATGCAATTGTTTTTAATATTTCTTTGTTTTTGTTTTTGTTTATTGTTTTTCTTTCTTTTCTTTTTTTTTTTTTTTTTTCTTTTTTTTTTTTTTTTGAGAGACACAGTGTGTGCACACTCATGTGAATTGGGGAAGGGGAGAGGGAGAGAGAAAAATTAAGCAGGCTCCATACTCAGTGCAAGCCCGACATGGGGCTTGATCTCAGAGCCGTGAGATCATGACTTGAGCTGAAATCAAGAGTTGGAGTCTTAACTGATTGAACCACCCAGGCACCCCTAATTTGTTGCCATTGTAAATGGAGATTTCTTAATTTCTCTTTGTGCTGCTTTATTATTGGTGTGTACAAATGCAACAAATTTGTGTACATTAGTTTTGTATCCTGCAACCTTACTGAAGTAAAGTGTTTTCTTCTACATTCATACTTATGATAAAGTTTAGTTTCATTAATTATGTACAGTAAGAGATTAACAACAATAGAAAACAATAAAATACAACAGTTTTAATTTACTATAATACAAATCACCCGAATGTGGTCTCTCTCTCAAGATATTTTATTGTACTGTACTCATTCTTTTACGTGTGGATGATGTGAGATGGTAAAATGCATGCGTCATGAGATGAAGTGAGGTGAATGATATAGGCATCGTGATGTAGAGTTAGGCTACTACTGACCTTGATGATTGGTCAGAAGGAGGATAATATGCTTCCTGACTGAAGTTGACCTTGAGTAACTAAAACCTCTTAAAGCAAAATCATGCTTAAGGGGGGACTACTGTATTATTTGTGACCCTTTTTTTTTTTTTTGGTGGTCAAAGACGGCTTTATTTCAAACTTCACACGTAACAAATGAAAGGGCTGGTTATGAAACGGCCTATTTGTGACCATTTGTAGTGGAGTAAAGATTATGTCTGTTCTATATATGTATTATCCTGGTGTTATTCTTATGGTTCCTCCTGGGGATTTTCTCTCCAGCACCTATTCTTAAATCAGTGGGTGGAAACATTTATTTAAACAATTATTTCGTTCACTAACCCTTAATAACAATTCTTCTAAGAATAGACAAATAGGAGTGTTTAAGAAAAAATTTGGCCTAAGTTGAAAGAGAAGTGTGGCCTTTGCCCCCAGTCTTAAGAGGTAACCTCTAAACTCTTGCAATTTCTTGCTATGAGCGTCTTTGTTAGTCATGGTGGGCCCCTTGGACACATTTGGTAGTGTATTGTTAAAAAAGTGATTCATGGTGGGCCCCTCAGACCACATGGTGTCAGATGAACTTCTGGGAAGTATGTGCACTGGAGACTGAATGAAACCATGTAGCCAGTTATTCAGTCAATCATGTGTATATATTAAACCCCAAATAAAAACTCTAAGCATGGAAACTTGGGTGAGCTTCTTTAGCCGGCAGTGCTCTTAGAGTATTGGTCATACTTTGGTGCTGGGAGAGTTAATGTGTCCCTGAAGATGAAGAAAACTTTGCATCATGAACTCTTCCAGACTTTTCCCCTAGGCGTCTTTTCCTTTGGCTGGCTGTAATATGTATCCTTTTGCTCTAATAAAACCATAATGATAAATCTAATATTTTCCTGAGTCCTGTGGGTTGTTTTAGTGAATTTTTGAAAATGACGGTGGACATGGGAACCCTTGAATTTGTATGCAGCTGATCTGAAGTGAGGGTAGTCTTTTGGGATCCCTGAACTCGTGACTGATGTCTAAAGAGCAGTCCTGTGGACTGTTCCCTCTGATTTTGCACTTTGGCTTGATCATTGCTGTTGGTGTCAGAAGTTTAGAGCAGATTTGGCAGTCTAGAGGATTGTCTTAAACCATGAGTTTGACCAACTTCAGGTAAAGGTAAGTAGGGAATTCCATGGGATTGATATATAGATGGAGAGTGAAATTCTATTTCTGGAAATATTACGCTGGGGACATTACGCTGGAAGGATATGGTTGGCTTGAGGGTGGGTGTATGGACTACCTTGTGAGGATAGCTGCATGCAGAATATAGATAGGTAGAGAATAGAATTATGAAATTGAGCGAGAACGATGGCCCTGATAATATTGTTTGAGCCCATGGATTTTCCTGTGCCAGACATATGTATGCATGATTTCCCGATTCAGTACATCATTAAATTTCCTTTTTGCTGAAACTAGTTTGAACTGGCCTTCAGTATTTCAGTCAAAGAGTTTGTCAAACAGCTGTTGCGCGGACCCAGTATTTCTCCTGGAGAATCCAAAGTTCCACATCTATTACTGAATGAAATTTTGATCAAGACTCTCTTTAAAAAAAAAAAAATATTTAATGTTTATTTATTTTTGAGAGAGACAGAGAAAGAGAGACAGAGGGTGAATGGGGGAGGGTCAGAGAGAGAGGGAGACACAGAATCTGAAGCAGGCTCCAGGCTCTAGCTGTCAGCACAGAGTCCGATGCAGGGCTTTAACCTGTCAACCGCGAGATCATGATCTCAGCCAGAGTCGTACACTCAACTGACTGAGCCACCCAAGTGCCCCAAGACTCTCTTTTTTATTGTGTAACCCTGATAGTCAGAACCTCATTTCACATATATTTTAAATTTGTATTTGTTAGGGAAGAAGCCTTATGAAAACATTTCATTAATAAATCCCACTGATTTATATTATTTATTTAATTATATTTTTTTTGGTGCAGAAATTGAGAATAAGGTTGAAAATATAAAGTCAAACAGTTTCTAGAAATATACTTCCTAAATGTTTTGTTTTTTTTTTGGAGCAAAGGAAATAACTGAAAGTTTGGTGTTTTGGTATACAAATTTGAGATTGGAAGCAACATTTTTTGGATTAGAATTATGTGATGCATAAATTCCCATATACAGAAATGTGCCTATTTATAAATTAGTGAATAGAATTTATTCAAGTACAGATTCTAAATACATATGCACATTTAAGCATAATGATTGAGTGTGCTTTAGTAAAAGTAATAAATATTTAGAAAATGTAGGAAGGGGTGTCTGGGTGGTTCAGTCCGTTAAGCATTCGAGTTTGGCTCAGGTCATGATCTCATGGTCATGATTTTGAGCTCCATGTTGGTCTCTGTGCTGACAGCTTAGATCCTGAGGCCTGTTTCGGATTCTGTGTCTCCATCTCTCTCTGCCTCTCTTCTGCTTGTGCCCTCTCTCTCTCTCTCTCTCTCTCTCTCTCAAAACTAAATACACATTAAAAAAAAAAAAAAAGAAAATGGGGGAAGTATTATTTTAGGATATATTCCTTTTACACTTAATATTATATGAGGCATTCTAAAAATACAGCAGTGAACAATAGAGATATATTTTTGCTCTCATGAAGATTAGATTTTAGTGGTGTAGAAAGATAACAAAAACTAGCCATAGTCTTACTCTCTGAAAGAAAATGGTTGATACGTTAGTTTATTTTCAACATATGTGCTTGAGTGATGTGCGTGTATAACACGGTTGGAATTATGCTCTGCATAGTCTTGGATTCTGCTTTTTTCCCTTAGCTTTTATCTTTAATCTTACCTTAAGATATTTAACATTATTCAAAAACCTTATTTTATGATGAGTACTAAAAGTAACTCATATTTATTTACCTTGGTAATAATCTTTTTTAAAATTCTAACACTGTGATGAGCAGTGTTGTTTGTGTGTATCTGTCTAGGCCCTGATTATTTCATTAAGATATCTTCTTAGAAATGAACTGAATGGGGGGCGCCTGGGTGGCACAGTCGGTTAAGCATCCGACTTCAGCCAGGTCACGATCTCGCGGTCCGTGAGTTCGAGCCCCGCGTCAGGCTCTGGGCTGATGGCTCGGAGCCTGGAGCCTGTTTCCGATTCTGTGTCTCCCTCTCTCTCTGCCCCTCCCCCGTTCATGCTCTGTCTCTCTCTGTCCCCAAAATAAAAAAAAAAAAAAAGTTGAAAAAAAAAAAAAAAAAAAAAAGAAATGAACTGAATGGTTAAAAAGACAGGCATATTTTAAGGCCGCCTGGGTGGCTCAGTTGGTGAAGTGCCTGGCCTTGAATTTGGCTCAGATCATGATCTCCAGGTCCATGGCTTCTGGCCTGCATCAGGTCCTGTACTGACAGTTCGGAGCCTGCTGGGATTCTCTGTGTCCTCTCTCCCTGCCTCTCCCCACCGATGTGCATGTGCACAGGAGAGTGTGTACGTGCACTCTCTCTCTCTCTCTCTCAAAAAAAAAAAAAAAAAAAAAGAAGTATATTAAAGGTTTATTTTAATATATATAATTTTTTCCCTGGGAAAGAGTATTTTAGATTCCTGCCAAAGGAGAGTTAGGAAATGCTTATCTCATTCCACCTTTGCCATCATTAAATTTTGGTGTGCATTTTTTTTCTAGCATTGTTGTATACTTTTGTTTTTGTTTAAGGATGCTATTCTGCAATATATCTTCTAACTGGTTATTTCAGGCATATAAGAAATGAACTGAATTTTTCTCATGCAATGCCTGTTCTGTATCATTGGTCTGGTTTTGGAGCAGCAACCGAAATCACAGGACACAATGGGCTTCATGCAGCTTTAAGTCAATTTAACATTAGGAAAAATACTGATAGATAAGATAGAAAGAAGATAGAAAACAGCATACACCACAACAACATCAAAGAGGTTTTATGATTTTCAGGCACAGTTTCCAGTATCCCAGCTACTTCACGCATGATGTATTCATGGACATTGGGAAATAAGACTGTGTGGGCAGGCCATCTCAACTTAGGGAAGGCATCAGTTTCAGGGGTCCTTCAACTTTTTTTTAAGCTTATTTATTTATTTTGGGAGAGAGAGAGTGCCCATGTGTTAGGGCAGGAGCAGAGGGAGAGGGAGAGAGAGAGAGAGAGAGAGAGAATCCCAAGAAAGCTCCACACTGTCAGTGCAGAGCCCAGTGTGGGGCTCAGTCCCACCAACCATGAGATTATGACCTGAGCAGAAGTTGGACACTTAACCAACTGAGCCACCCAGGCGCCCCATGTAATTCTGGCTTTTAGAGTTTATTATTTTGTGTTTGTGAGTGTTATAGGTAAATAGTCATTTTATGTGCAAATTACGAAAGACATGTTTATATTAAAGCTATAATCTCTGAAACCAATGTGCCTGGGAGCAAATCCCAACTCCTGCTCCTACTTAAGTTACTTTGATTCTCCATCCTTTACCTGTGAATTGAAGACAACAATGGCATCTACCTAATGGAATTGCTTTATCGATTCAGTGAGTTAATGCATGTAAGGCAATTAATTCTGGCACCTAATATTGTAGATGCTATTTTATATTCTTGCTCAGTAGTTGCAGCTCTTATTTCTACTTAATGTCTTATTGCAAGGTTAGTTTCCAAAACAATTTAATATAGTGATCTTTGATGATAAGTATACCTGCTCCTAATTCTTGTGGACAACTCTTTAGTGTTCATTAGTAAATAGGTTTATTGTTAAGTTTAAGACATTGTTATTACCACTTATTTTAACCATGTATGTTTATTATATTTGTATATTTTTAAGTTGATTTTGGCCACAAGTAACATATCAACATACTGACTGAACTATGTCACCATAAACAAAAAACACTGCTTTCCTATCCATAGTATTCACTCCATAGTTAAATTGTTTTCCCTCATAATCTGATGGTGGGTTCCAGTAATAGAACTGTACATATTCACATTGAGCAAATGAGAAAAGTCAATTTTTTATAACTCTCTTAAGAGTAAGAAATCTGCTTTCCTAATAAACTTAAGTTTGCCTGTTTCTGAATTAATCATTGACTGCAGGAAGAGATTGGCCTAAATTAACCAGGACCTAAATTAGTCAAGAAAGGAAGATGTAATCAGTGGTGGGAAGTCAACCACAATAGTCAGTGCCAGAAGATTCCCCATCATGCCTTGTTTTAAAAAAACAATTTTTTTTATTTAAAAAAAACCTGTATGTTTATTGATTTTGATCAAATATGCTTCTGCTATCTAATGAAATTTAATTAAATAAATTAACTTGGCAAAAATTTTGGCATATGTTAATATATTTATTTCCTAATTATTAAACCATCCTTGCAGTCCTGGCATAAATCCTACTTGGTCATAGCCAATGGTTCATACATAATTCAGTTACAGTTGTTATTTTAGTATTTTTGTAGGATCTATATTGATAAATGAATTCTATAAACATATATGTAGGATTGCTATTTACATTGTATATTATATTTTTAATAGCCTTTTGAGATAATTCAATCCCATATCCTACCATTTAAAATATACCTTCTGTAGCTTTTATTATATTCACAGTTATGCATCCCTTGCCACAATCAATTTTAGTACATTTTCTCATTCTAAAAAGAAACCTCATCTTTAGCTATCACCCCCCATCCAATACACTGTGTCTCTTCCCTCCCACTGGTCCTAGGCAACCACTAATTTGACATCTATCTCTGTAGATTTGCCTGTTCTAGACATTTCATATAAATGGAATCAGACAATATGTGATCCTTTGTGACTGTTTTTTTTTTCTTAGTAGTATTGGAAGTGCTTTCAATTATTTAAAATTAGTATTCTGTATCATCTTAATGTTAATTTCATAAGATTATTTGGGTCATTTTGCACTTTTAAAAATATTTGCATGTAATTTCTATAACATGGGTATCATTTGTTCATTAGAAGTTACAAATAATCAATAGTAAAATCATCTGGCCTTCAAGTGATTTTATGTTACCTTTTCTTTTCTCTCTCTCTCTCTGCAGAGTTCAGGAAGTCCCCAAGGCACCTTCACTTCTGACACCAGCTGCAAGTTTGGGTGTCTCCAAGACTGCCTTTTAAAAGTTCATTAGAAGTATTCATAGAATGCCGCAAAGCTGTTATACTCACGGTTACAGTTTATTACGGTGAAAAGAAACATTAAAATCAACCCAGGCAAGAAATGCATAAGGCAGGATACAGGAGACCCCATCTACAGAGCTTTTACTGGGCTTGGTCATGTAGATATGGTTGAGCACCTATGTGACTGACCTTAGTCTGTAGCCCTTCCAGAGGTTAAGGTGCTGCCGTGTGGCTCAAAGCCTCCCCGCCCAAAGCCCCATCACCTCCAACCATAAATCATATTATTAGCATAGACTATTTGTCATGGCCCATGGTCCTGCTTCCCTCTCTCTCTCTCTCTGTCTCTCTTTTTGTATGGATAATGCCCTTGGTGTCAAGTCTGTGAATTCTTTGCCTAGCTTTAGATTTTTTAGAAAAAAAAGCTTTTTCTTTTTTTTTTTCTAAAAATTTGCAGTTTTACATTTAAGTCTGTGATCTATTTTGAGAAAACTTTTATATAGTGTGAGACTTAGGTTGAGCAGCTGCCGCTGCTGCTGCTTCTTCCTTTCCCTCTTCCTCCTCCTCCTCCTCCTCCTCTTCTTCATTCCCTCCTCCCTCTCCTCCTCCTCCTCCTTCTTCTTTCTT
Source organism: Panthera uncia (assembly GCF_023721935.1). Taxonomy (NCBI): domain Eukaryota; kingdom Metazoa; phylum Chordata; class Mammalia; order Carnivora; family Felidae; genus Panthera; species Panthera uncia. The sequence goes on from NC_064807.1 coordinate 22,254,736, forward strand.
AAATTTATGGATGTCCATTTGCTATAGCACCATTTATGGAAAGTCTTCTTTACTCTATCAAATTCTTTTTATACTTTGTCAAAATCAGTTGGATATGTTAATGTGGGTCTGTTTCTGGGTTCTTTATTCTGTTCCATTGAGCCATGTGTTTGTTTCTCTACTAATGCCACATAATCTTGACTATTATGTATATTACTATAGTAATTATATTTATATACATGTACATACACACATATACACATGCATATATAAAAATACACATAAATGAAAATATACATATAAATATATACTATATAATAAATTTTAAAACCATGTCGACTTATTCCTACCACTTTATTCTTCTTTTTCAAATTCAATTTAGCCATTCTAATTATTTTATCTTTCTATATACATTTTAGAATACTATTGTCTACAAGAAATCTTGCTGGGATTTTGATAGGAACTATGTGATGCCAGTGTATGAAGTTGGGGAGAAATGATATCTTTACTGTGATGAGTTTCCAATCCATGAACACATTACACATTTTCTTCAGATATTCTTTGAATTTCTTCATCAGTGTTGTGCAGTTTTCAGTGTATATGTCCTACATATTTTTGAAGCCATTGTAAATGGAATTGTTTTTTTTTTAATTTTGGGATTCACATGCTTATTGCTAATATGTAAAAATACAAAAATGTTTACTGTATATAATGTGACCTTGTTGAACTCACTTAGTTCTTAGAGTTTTCTTTAGGTTCCCTAAAATTTTCTATGTACACAATTCTGTCATCTGCAAACATAGACTATTTTTTTTCTGATCTGCATTCATTAGTTTTGCTTACTCAACTGATTAGAATTTATTTTTAGTATTTGAGTAAGAGTGATGGGTGTGGGCCCCCTTAGTTCCCAACCTTAATTTTTTAACCATAAAAATTGTGTTTGTAGTAGGTTTCTTTGTAGATGCTCTCTATCAAGTTGAGGAAGTTCCCTTCTTTGTCTATTTTTCTGAGAGTTATTAGAACATGAATGTATGTTGAATTCTGTCAAATGTTTTCTCTGCACTGGTATTCTGTGAGTTTCTTTAGCCTGTTAGATTGCATTGACAGATTGTCTATTGATACTTTATATGTTAAACCACAGATAGTTTTTCTTTTTCAATATTGAGCCAGCCTTTCATCCCCAGAATAATTTCCAGTTAGTCAGGATGTATAATTATTTTTTTATATTGGTGAATTCTATTTGTTAATATATTTTTAAGGATTTTTACACCTATACTCATGAGAATATTGGTCTGTAGTTTTGTATGTGTGTGTGACTTGTCTGTCTGGTTTTGGTATCACGGTAACGCTAGCTTCATAAAATGAACTGGGAAGTGCTCTTTTCTATTCTGTATTTTGGAAGAGATTGTGTAGAACTGGTTCCCTCCCTTTCTTCCTCCCTCCCTCTCTTTCTTTCTTTTTTTCTTTTTCTTTTCTTTCTTTCTTTCTTTCTTTCTTTCTTTCTTTCTTTCTTTCTTTTCTCCTTTTGTTTATTTTGTTTTTGAGAGAAGGAAAGAGAGAGGCAGATGGGGAGGGAGAGAGAGAATCCCAAGAATGCTGCACGCCCAGTCTGGAACCTGACACAGGGCTTGATCTCACTATGAGAGACACTATGAGATCATGACCTGAGCCAAAATCAAGAGTCAGATGCTTAATCAAGTGAGCCACCCAGGTACCCCATAAGTGATATTCTTCTTTAAACATTTTGTTGATTTCTATAGTACAACCATCTCAGCTTGGAATTTCTCTTATTGGACTTTAAAAATTATAATCCAAGATTCTTAATAGTTATGGGGCTGTTAATCTAATATTTCATATTATGTGAGTTGCAATAATTTGTAAGTGTGTAGAGTTGTTTATTTTTTTCTTATTATCTTTTAAATATCTATGGGATCTATACTTACATCCTTTGCTTCATTACTAATTTTGAAATTTGTGTCATCTTTTTTTTTCCTTATCATTCCTGCTAGAGCATTGTCAAAGTTATTGTTTTTTTTTTCAAAAAACCAGCCCTTTGTTTCACTGATTTTTTCCCATTTTCCCCCCATTTTTTATTTCGTTAATTTCTGCTCTTAATTTTATTGTTTCCTTTCTTATGGCTGCTTGGATCTTTTTGTTCTTCTTCTAGGTTCTTGAGTTGGTATTGTAGATTATTCATAGAGACTTCTCCTTTCTGATATATGCATTGTATATTATAAATTGCCCCTTTAGCACTGCTTTTACTGTGTCTCACAAATTTTGATTTGTTACATTTTAATTTCCATCCACTTAACTAATATTTTTTTATTCTCTTTGAGAGTTTTTTAACCCAGTTTATTCAGAACTGTTTTATATGGATTCCAAGCATTTGGAGATTTTCCTGTTACCTTTGTTTTATTGATTTCAAGTTTGATTTCATCGTGGTCAAAGAACACACCCTATACATTCAATTATTTTAAATTTGTTGCAGTTCATTTTATTGTCCTGGACATAGTTTATCTTCTGTATTTTCTATGGGCATTTGAAAAGAATGTATATTCTGCTCTGATTGAGTGGAATGTTCTATGAATATTGATCAAGTCCCTTGGCTTATGGTGTGGTTGAGTCCTTCTGTATCCTTGCTGCTTTTCATTCTAGTTTTTCTATAAATTGTTGAGAGAGGAGTGTTGATGTCTTCAACTATAATTGTACATTTTTCTATTTCTTTGCATTTCTAACAGCTTTTGTTTTGCATATTTGCAGCTGTGTTGTTTGGTACATACATGTTTAATATCATTAATCTTCTTGGTGGATTGATGCTTATATCATTATATAATGTCCCTCATTGTTTCTTATAATTTTATTTGCTCTGTAGTTTATTTGATGTGCTTTAATGTAGCTACGTTTTTTATTTTTACTTTATATATTTTTTAATCCTTTTATGTTTAACCTATCTACATTCTTATATTTGAAATGAACTTCTTACAGGTAGAATAGATTTAAGTCATCCTTCTTAGTCCATCCTTCTTAGTCCTTAAATCTCTGTCTTTTAATTAGTGTATTTAGATTATGTAAATTAATGCAATTTTGAATGTTAGGGCTTAAGTGTGCTATCTAACTTTTTTTCTCTTACTCCCTCTGTTTTTTAACCTTTCTTGTCTTTTTCTTGCCTTCTTGTGAATTACTTAAAATTTTTTGAATATCTCACTTTGATTTATTTACAGTGGTTTTGAGTATATCTCTTTATACAACTTCTTAATGGTTGCTGTAAGTATTACATTATCTGTACATATAGCTATCAGTTTGCATTGAAGTGTAGAAACCTTACCTCCTTTTACTTTCTTTTTTCCTTCTACCATTTATAATAAAATTGTCCTAAATATTTCCTATATATACATTTAGAACCACATTAGATAGTGTTATACTTGTGTTTGAACCGTCAAACAAACTTTAGGAGTCTCAAGAGGAGAAGGAAACTCAATCCTGATTATCAGTATTTTTGCTTACTGACTTTCCTTCATTCCTAATGTTGCATTATTCCTAATTTAATTATTTGATTTCATTTAGACAATGTCCTTTAAACCACTGAAAAAAATTTTTTCACATTTTATTTTATTTTTGAGAGACAGAGAGAAACAAGGAGCACAAGGAGGGGAGAGGCAAAAAGAGATGGAGACACAGAATCCAAAGCAGGCTCCGGGGGGTGCCCCTGAAACCATTTTTTAAAGGGTATGTCTGCTGGTGATATCGTCTCTTAGTGTTCCTTCATTTGAGAATATAGTGATTTTGCTTTCATTTCTGAAGGATAATTTCATTGAATATAGGATTCTGATTTCAGAACTATTTCATTTTGATACTTCAAAATAATGATTATACCACTTCCTCCTGGTGTCCGTGGCTTCTGGTGAGAAACCCACTGTCATTTGATTTGTTTTCCCCCTGTAGTTAAGGTGTCATTTCTCTAGCTACTCTGAAGTTTTTGTTTTGTCTTTAGTTCTCAGAAGTATAATTGTTTTTTTGTCTTGATATGGATTTTTGTTGTTGTTTATACTGTTTGGGTTTGCTGATTATCTTGATTTTTAGGTTTATGTCTTTAGCCAAATTTGGGAACTTTCTTCTATTATTTCCTTAAGTACTTTCTCAGCCTCACCTTCTTCCTCTTCTAACATGTGACTTTTATTGCACAAATGTTAGGTCTTTGGTTATAGAATCAAAAATTCTTGAGGCTCTGTTCATTTTTTTTTTAAATCTATTTTATCTGTTGTTCAGATTGGATAATTTCTATTGTACTGTTTTAAGTCCAGTGATTCCCTGTCACTTCCATTCTTCTGTTGTGCTCATACGGTGGGTTTTTTATTTTGGTTATTGTATTTTTTAGATCCAATATTTCCATTTGGTCCTTCTTTAAATCTTCTATTTCTTTGTTGAGATTTTGTATTTTTTGCTGACATTTGCAGTATTTTCTATTTTGTCAAATGTGTTTATAATTATTTCTTGATGCATTTTTATGATGGCTTTTCTTTTTTATATTTAAAGACCTTATTTTTAAAGAGCCTAAATGTCCATCAACTGATGAATGGATAAAGAAATTGTGGTTTATATACACAATGGAATACTACGTGGCAATGAGAAAAAATGGAATATGGCCTTTTGTAGCAACATGGATGGAACTGGAGAGTGTGATGCTAAGTGAAATAAGCCATACAGAGAAAGACAGATACCATATGGTTTCACTCTTATGTGGATCCTGAGAAACATAACAGAAACCCATGGGGGAGGGGAAGGAAAAAAAAAAAAAAAAAGAGGTTAGAGTGGGAGAGAGCCAAAGCATAAGAGACTATTAAAAACTGAGAACAAATTGAGGGTTGATGGGGGGTGGGAGGGAGGGCAGGGTGGGTGATGGGTATTGAGGAGGGCACCTTTTGGGATGAGCACTGGGTGTTGTATGGAAACCAATTTGACAGTAAATTTCATATATTAAAAAATAAAAAATAAAAAAGATTAAAAAAAAAAAAAAAAAGGAAGGAGATGTAGCCCATGGTCAAGATTATCCTTGACAATAATTTAACATCATTATGTTTGCCAAATCTATTCTTTCCTCATTAAAACCTTACTGAAAGAAAAAAATAAATAAATAAATAAATAAAATAAATAAATAAATAATGTAAAAAAAATAAAAATAAAAAAAATAAAGACCTTATTTTTTTCAAAGATAGTTTAGGTTTACAGCAAAATTGAGAAAAAGGTACAGAGTTTCCATAAACCTCTTGTTCTCATACATGCATAGTCTCCTATTATCTATATACCCCACCAGAGAGGTGCATTTGTTACAATTGGTGTATTTACACTGACACATCATAATCACCCGAAGTTCATGGCTTATATTAGGGTTCACTCTTGGTGTTGTACATTTTGTGGGTTTATACAAATGGCAAGTAAGCATATGAAAAAAATGTACCACATGATATGTCATCAGAGAAATGCAAATTAAAATGACTGTGAGATACTACTATAAGCCTATTAGAATGGCCAAAATCCAAAAACCAAATGCCAGTGGGGATGTAGAATAATAGGAGCTCTCATTCGTTGCTAGTGGGAATGCAAAATGATACAGCCACTTTGGAATACAGTTTAGCAGTTTCTTGCAAAACCAAGCATATTCTTTATTTATATTAAATATAATTTATTGTCAAATTGGTTTCCATACAACACCCAGTGCTCATCCGAACAGGTGCCCTCATCCACACCCATCACCCACTTTCCCCTCTCCCCCACCCCCCATCAACCCTCAGTTAGTCTCAGTATTTAAGAGTCTCCTATGGTTTGCCTCCCTCCCTCTCTGTAATTTCCCACCCCTCCCCTCCCCCACAGTCTTCTGTTAAATTTCTCAGCATCCACATAAAAGTGAAAGCATAGTATCTGTCTTTCTCTGCCTGACTTATTTCACTTAGCATAATACCCTCCAGTTCCATCCATGTTGCTGCAAATGGCCAGATTTCATTCTTTCTCATTGCCAATTAGTATTCCATTGTATACATAAACCACATCTTTTTTATCCATTTGTCAGTTGATGGACATTTAGGCTCTTTCCATAATTTGGCTATTGTTGAAAGTGCTGCTATAAACGTTTGGGTACAAGTGCCCCTATGCATCAGCACTCCTGTATCCCTTGGGCAAATTCTTAGCAGTGCTATTGCTGGGTCATAGGGTAGATCTATTTTTAATTTTTTGAGGAAACTCCACACTGTTTTCCAGAGCGACTGCACCACTTTGCATTCTCATGA
>NC_064807.1:22261495-22263995 GCF_023721935.1 Panthera uncia
AAAGTGCACTGTTAGTGTATTTGGAAGATATGGAAAAGTAGTAGAGGAGAAACCTCATAGATTCCCAGCTTCAAAACAATCACCCTTACCCCTTTTGTGCATCCTAGAGATTTCGCTATGCCTGTTTTTTTTTTTTTTTTTTTTTTTTTTTAATGTTTATTTAATTTTGAGAGACAGAGAATGAGTGAGCAAGGGCGGGGCAGAGACAGAGGCACAGAATCTAAAGGAGCTCCAGGCTCTGAACTGCTAGCAAATAGCTGGACGGGGGGCTTGAACCCGTGATCTGAACCGTGAGATCATGACCTAGGCTAAAGTCCTGCACCCCTTGGTGTGCCTGTTTTTAACATTGCTTAAGTGATATGTAGTCCAAATGAAAAACACTACCATAAACATATTTATGTCATTGTGAACTTTCATAACCGTTGTATGATAACTTTTTATGAAGTGGTAGAATATGAAATTCTACTTTCTGTTGACATTTGGGTGGTTTCTGACTCTGAATTTTTAGTATTTTGCTTACCATGTTTAGTCATAATTGTGCTTGCTTATAAACCATCCTGTTCCAAACAGCACAAAGCTTTTCCTAAATGTCTGATTAACCCAGGAATCTGCCCTGGTCCAAATCCTTTCTCTTTCTCCAGCCTCTTTAGGTGAATTATCTGCTCACGTGGTTAGGCGTTTCAGTGCCTGTACTCCTCTGACTTTCAAAGCAAGGAAACCCCCTGCTTGCTAACACATCCTCACTGTAAGATCTTCCAAAGTTAACCTGTTGTCTTCCTTTATCTCCAACCTTCCCTTCCCCAGACGGTCTCAGTATCCGCAGCACCTGAACATCCAAAGAAGAAATACAAGAGTCATTTTACATTCCTCCCTCTTCATTTTTCCTGTAGCTACTCAGCTACTACCTAGAGGAACTGGAAAAATATGCTGTGCAGAAAAGTCCTAGAGGTCTCACAATATATCACATCCCTCCCAAATGGAAGGTAAGACCCTTCAGGTCATGAGCTACATTTTTGTATTTAATTTTTAATTGTGTTAGTAATATATATTCACATTCTCCTGAGTCAATATTGAAACATTTTTATTAAATTTGAATACCTCATTCCAAAACAAAAACCAGTGTCTCATTCCACGTCAATTAAGTAGTTAATTAATTTCCTTGCTATTTATATCAATATAGACAATTGGTTTCCCACTTGGTTTAATTCAGTCTGCCACTATCAATATTTTGGTGTCCAAATTGCCACATTTAGCTCATGACTTCAGTCTGACTTCTCTGTTCTCTTGATTTCTCTCAATCGATTTCTACTTTCTGACACAAAAAGATGTTTTAGACTCACTGTATACTTTTCCCTGCATAATCCTGGGTTCAGCCATTTTTCCAGGTAGCCCTGTTTTCTTTAACGGAGAATGGTATTGATAAGCCAAGATCAGTGTGGTAGATGTATTCGTTATTATTAGGACGTTGCTGCTTGTAGATTCTTTCAGTAAACAGAGCTAGAGAATATGTGTATGTATAAGCATGCACACACATACACACGTGTTCACACATTTAAATCTCAGTTTATTTCTGTCTATATCTATATATGTTGAGATTCACGAGTTCACACCAGTACCTCCAGTTACCATCTAACACCACAGGGTTCATTCTAGTTTTCTACCTTTCCAAGTTTTTAACTTCTTTCTCTAACAGTGAGAAATCTGGTTCCATTACTTTTTTAATATACGTACTTGTTCAATCAGTCATCCTGTATGGAAGCAATTTCTCATCACTGCCACTGTCTCCTCCATGTATGGATATCCACTTCTGCTTAGATATCAGTGTGTGTGGCAGCTCTGTCACCTAGACACCCATGCTGCACCAGGCAACGCTTCTATGCCAAGCCTCTCTTCATGCTGCTTAGGCTCTGACTTTCAGCTCTGGGACACTGCCGATGCCTCTCTAAGTGCCCTCTTCTCGCCCTTTTGGTGTCTGTGCCCATTTTGCTTGGTTCACCTATTGGCTTTAAGACTGAATTACTCAGAAAGGGAAAGGAAGAGAAATACAGTATCTTCCCCCTACCCACCTTTCTTGAGACATAACTGATATGCAAAAAAACTGCATACACATTAAAATGTACCCCTTGGTGAGTTTGAAACTGTCTTTTGTTTTAATGATTCTTTATTTTTTTGAGAGACAGACAAAGAATGAGGCGGGGGTGGGGGAGAGGTCAGAGAGAGATGGAGATACAGAATCTGAGGTAGGCCTCAGGCTCCGAGCTCTGCACAGAGCCAGATATGGGGCTTGAACTCATGAAGTGCGAGATCATGACCTGAGCTCAAGTTGGACACTTCACCGACTGAGCCACACAGGCACCCCAGAACTTGATGAGTTTTGAATGAAATCGTAATCAAGCTCACAAACATTCATATCTTCCCATTCGTTTTGAGTGTTTAAAATTAAAGTTTTTATTTTGAGACGTAGGCAGATTCACATGCAGTTGTAAGAAATAGAGCTCGC
>NC_064807.1:22266495-22341054 GCF_023721935.1 Panthera uncia
GTCAAATTGGTTTCCATACAACACCCAGTGCTTCTCCCAACAAGTGCCCTCCTCAATGCCCATCACCCACCCTCCCCTCCCTCCCACGCCCCATCAACCCTCAGTTTATTCTCAGTTTTTAAGAGTCTCTTATGGTTTGGCTCTCTCCCTCTCTAACTTTTTTTTTTTTCCTTCCCCTCCCCTATGGTCTTCTGTTAAGTTTCTTTCTGAGAGTTTTTAATCATGAATGGATGTTGAATTTCATCAAGTGTTTTCTGTATTAATGGATATGATCCTGTGATTAGTCTTCAGTCTCTTAAATAGGTGGATTATGCTGATTGATTTTCTAATACTGAACCAGCCTTGAATCCCTAGAGTAAATGCTACTTAGTTATGTATATAATTCCCTTTATGTAGTTGTTGAATTCTGTTTGCTAGTATTTTGTGAAGGATATTTACATGTGTATTCATGAATGACATTGGTCCGTAGTTTCCTTATTTTTGTACTGACTTTTTCTCATTTCTGTATCGGGGTTATATTTTGTAAAATGAATTAGAAAGTGTTCCCTCCTGCTCTGTTTTCTGGAAGTGATTTTGTGGAAGAAATTTTGTAGAATTGGTGGTATTTCTTCTTTAAACACTTGGTTGAATTTTCCAGTGCAACCATAGGACTCTGGAGATTTTCTTTCTTGGGAGTTTTTAAATTAAAAATTCATTTCCTTTACAGTTACAAAGCTATTCAAATTATCTATTTCATATTAGCGAGTTGTGATAGTTGGCATTTCTTAAGAAATTTACCTATTCCATCTGAGTTTCCAGACTTATTGGTAAAAAATTGTTGAGAACATTCCCTTATTATTGTTCAAATATGCTGAGGGTCTGCAGTGATATTCGCCTTTTCATTCCTGATATTGGTAATTTGTGACTTCTTTAGTTTTTACCTGGTAAGTTTGGTTAGAGGTTTGTTGTTGTTGTTGTTGTTGTTATTATTATTAATCTTTTCAGAGAACTAGTTTTTGGTTTAAATGATTTTCTCTACTTTTTTTTTTGTATGTGTTTTCCATTTTGTTGATTTCCTCTCGGGTTTTTATTATTTATTTTCTCTTACTTACGTTGGCTGTAATTTGCCCTTCTTTTTTTAGTTGCTTAAAGTAGAAGCTAAAGTCACTGATTTGAGACTTTTCTAATACAGGGATCTAGTGCTATAAATTTTTCTCTAAACACTGCTTTAACTGCATTGCAGTATGTTCAAATACTTTTGAACTGTTCAAAATACTTTTAATTTCCCTTTTGGTTTCTTCTTTGATCCGATTCATGGGCTATTTAGAAGTTTTATTTAATTTCCAAATACAGTAAAACCTTGGTTTGCAAGCATAATTCATTCCAAAAGCATGCTTGTAATCCAAAGCACTTGTATATCAAAGGGAATTTCCCCATAAGAAATAATGGAAACTCAGATGATTCGTTCCACAACCCCAAAATATTCATATAAAAGTGATTACAATAATCATATAAAATATATATATATATATATATATAGAATCATATATAATCACATATAATACAAAATAATAAAGAAATACAAAATATAAAGAAAAATAAAGAATTAACCTGCACTAACCTTTGAAAACCTTCGTGGCTGGGGTGAGGGAGATGACAGAGGCGGGTTATTGTGTAGGATGACTGTCACTGTCACTAATGGAATTTGACTACACTACAGTACTAGTAAACTGTTGTCATGTACTGTTTTAATGTAACTGGCAATAAGGCGGCAGAGGAGAAGGTCTATATCTGCAGGCAGCTTGACCTAGAATGAAGCAAAGCATTCCTAACCTTACTCTTGTACGGAAAAGCAAAGGACTATCCATAGGTGCTTTGAAGTGACAAAAATTTACACTAGTGGCAGTTGTGGGCACCTTCCAGTGTTCTGAAAAATCACTGATTTCTCCCAAATACCATGGCCTGAGACCGAGCATCTGAGCATGGGAGACGATCTCCCATAATCCTGCAGCAAGAGAGAGAGAGAGAGAAGAACCATCAGCTCAGTTGTGATTATGTGGTGTTTGGCATCACGTACTACTCGTATTGCAAGACATTGCTCATTTATCAAGTTAAAATTTACTAGGAATGTTCCCTCTTCTTGTGGAACACTTGCAGAACAAGTTCCTTGTAATCCAAGGTTGTACTGTATTTGGAGGATTTTGAAAGAGTTTTCTTTTATTTTAAAGTCTGTTCGTTTTGAGAGAGCACATGTGCACAAGCTGGGGAGGGGCAGAGAGAAGAGGGGGAGAGAGAGAGAGAGAGAGAGAGAGGGAGAGAATCCAAAGCAGGCTCGACACTCACTGTGGAGCCCCATGTGGGTCTCAGTCCCATGACTGTGATATCATGACCTGAGGCAAAATCAAGAGTTGGATGCTTAACCAACTGAGCTAATCAGGTGCCCCCAGATTTTTCTGATGTTAACTAAAAAATTCCCTGTGGTAGGTGGACACACTTTGTCCAATTTTAATAGTTAAATTTATTTGCTGTTGGTAGTGGTGGTGTGTGTGTGAGATTTATGTTTATGTTTCAATACAGAGTGTGTTTTATCTTGGTAAATCTTTCTTTTTTTTTTTTAAATGTTCATTTATTTTTGAGAGCGAGTGACTCAGCGTGAGCAGGGAAGGGGCAGAGAGAGAGGGAGATACAGAATCCTATGTAGGCTCCATACTCTGAGCTGTCAGCACAGAACTGGACGTGGGGCTCTAACTCATGACCATGAGATCATGACCGGAGCCAAAGTTGGACGTTAGCCAGCTGAGCCACCCAGGTGCTCCTATCTTAGTAAATCTTGTCTGTGTACTTGTATATTCTTTTGTTGCCTGGGGAGTATTGTATAAATGTTAATTATGTCAAATTCATTGACGTTAGGTTCAAATATTCTATGTCCGTAGTGATTGTTTTGTCTTTTTGGTCACTTACTGAGAGAGCACTATTGAAATCTTTGACTATAATTGTGGATTGACTATTTCTCCAGTAAGTCCTATTTTTCCTTCGTATATTTTGAAACTCTGTTATTAGGTACATCAGTGTTTAGGATTCTTATGTTCTATTGATCATTTGACCACTCTCTCGTTATAAAATGACCCTCATTCTCTCATGTAATCTTCTTTTCTCTAGAATTTACTTTGTCTGATGTTAATGTAAGTACATCAGCTTTCTTTTTTCTTTCAGTTACATTTCACATATCTTATGTTTACTGATTCTGTCTTCAGCCTGCCCAAATCTGCTGTTAAATTCCTCTAGTGCATTTTTCATTTTAGGTAATGTACATTCCACCTTCAAGTTTTCTTTTTTTTTCTTTCTTTCCTTTGTTTTTCATTATTCTTTTAGTGTTTATTTAGTGAGAGAGAGCGAGACACAGAGAGACAGAGAGAGAGGGAGAAAGGACAAGCACGTAAAGGGCAGAGAGACAGGGAGACACAGAATCTGAAGCAGGCTCCATGCTCTGAGTTGTAGCACAGAGCCCGACAGGGGGCTCAAACTTATGAACTAAGCCACCCAGGTGCCCCTCCAGCTTCAACCTTTCTATTTGATTCCTTTTTGTAAGTCTGTCTCTTTTTTGATATTCTATATTGGTTGAAATGTCAGTTTCCTGATTTCCTTTAGTTCTTTGTCCATGGTTTCCTTTAGCTCTTTGGGTATATTTTAGGCAGTTTTTGTCTAGTGAGTCTAATGACTGTACTTCTTAAGAACAGTTTTTGGTAATTTCCTTTTTTCTCTTTTGAGTGGAGCATACTTTTTTATTTCTCTGCATTCCTCATACTTTATTGTTGAAAACTGGACATTTTGAGTTTTAGGATGTTGTAACTCTGGAAATCAGATTCCTACTCATCCTCAGGCTTAGTTGTTTCTGGCTGTAGGTTCCAGGTTCTTTAGTGACTTTTTGAAACTGTTTTAAAAACAGTTTTGTTTAAATCGATATACTGTGTTATCACTCTCAAGAGAAGCAAAATCTCAGGAGATAATCATACTTCAAATGAAGGAAATGAATTATTTGACATGAAACTGTCTTTATAAAAAATCTTACTGACTTTACATTTTTAATGGCAATAAGGCAACTGATTCCAAGTTGCAACTATGAACACTTCTCTTTGAATTTATTTTAAGCATTTATTTAAATCTTTTTCTCTGTAGTTGGACAATCTTTTTGATAATTTTCTAACCTGTCAGCTACCATTTTACTTTCCACGATAAATGGTTAACATTGGAAGTAGATATAAAATGTTTTACTTTTTCATACTTACGTGTTTTGAAATGAAGGAATCTTTAGTTAAAGGTGATATTTGATTTATTAATGATAACATATTTCATCCTAATAACTTGATGTATCTTAAATGTAGTCTCAACTATTGTTTTTCAGGTAATTAGCCTGATATCACTCTGAACCCATACATTTCCATGCTTATGTCTTTACATATGACGTGTGCTTACCAGGCTGGACTTCTCTGAACTCCTATATTGAATACCGAACAGGTTATTTCTATACTTATTTCTATACTTATTATGACACCTAGGTGTCAAATAGGAAGCTTTAATTAACATGTACAAAATATAACCCTTGATTTTGTTTGTTGCTGTTTAATCAAACCTTATCTTGTCACATTTCCCCCCAGTTCAGTGAATAGCAACATGTTTCTTTGGGTTTCTCAGGTCACAACTTTGGAGTCACCTTTGCCTTCTTTCTCACTCATATATTCCATAATTGGTCCATCATTAAATCTTTTATAGTATATCCAGAATTTATCCAATTCTATTTCCTTCTTCTCTATCATAGTAATTCAAGCCACCATAATCTATGGTCTGAAATCTTTGTTTTTTTTTAAATTTTTGTGTTTTAAACTTTATTTATTTTTGAGACAGAGACAGACAGAGCATGAACGGGGTAGGGTCAGAGAGAGGGAGACACAGAATCTGAAACAGGCTCCAGGCTCTGAGCTGTCAGCACAGAGCCCGGCATGGGGCTCGAACTCACTGACCGCGAGATCATGTCCTGAGCCGAAGTTGGACACTTAACCACTGAGCCACCCAGGCGCCCCTCTGGTCCGAAATCTTAAAGTAGCCTCCCAACTGTCTTCCTGCTTCCATGCTTACCTTATGCTCTGTTTTCTACCTTGAAGCCAGAGTGACTTCAAATATTTTTTTTAATGTTTATTTATTTTTGAGAAAGAAAGGGCCAGAACGTGAGCAGGGGAGGGTCAGAGAGAGAGGGAGACTCAGAATCTGAAGGAGGCTCCAGGCTCTGGAGTCAGCGCAGAGTCCGACGCGGGGCTCGGACTCATGAACCGTGAGATCAAGACCTGAGCCAAAGTTGGACACTTAACCGACTGAACCATCCAGGTGCTGGGAAATCAGAGTGATATATAAAATATATATATAATTTTCCATCTCTGCTCAAAACTTTCAAAAGATTCTCTTTTTCACTAAGAAGAAGGAAGCCCAGTGGCCTCTGATTACCTTCTATATGATCTCCATATGGCCTCATCTCCAATATTCTTTCCTTCCTCATTGTACTCTAGCCATGCTACTGGCCTTCTTGCTATTCTTTGAACATACCCAGCATTTGCTTGCCTCAGGGCCTTTGCAATTATTATCTCTCAGTCTGGAGTGCTCTTTACTGTGGTGTTTGCTGGCTTAAATCCTTTAGATTTTTTGTTTGTTTGTGTTTTAAATCTCTGCTCAAATATCACCTTACCAGAAGGAGAATTCTTGATTGACCTAGGTAAAATACCATTTACCCCTTACATGCTCCCTGTTTCCTTTTCCTATTTATTTTTTCTTTTTCTCATAGCCCGCACTAGACTATAAAGTCCATAGACTCAAAGGCTTTGTTTTTCTTATTAGGTATCCTCAATGCTTGAAACAGTGCCTAGCATGTAATTGGTGTTCAATTAATATTTGTGGAATAAATACATGAAAGCACCTTATGAGAGAAAGAATCTATTTTGTTCAGATTCTAAGGGTACCAGCTGAGTCAAGACACTTCCTGATGCTTCCTTGTCTTCCCTTTGTCTGGCTCCATCTCTGGTGAAAGCAGAGGCAAATTTGTATGTGGAGCTGGGTAAGGGGTGGGTAAGAAAATGGCATGGCAGGGAAATAGAGAAAAGGAAGACAATATCTTTCTTTCCTCCCAGCCTAAAAGTACTACCAATTTGACAGAGGGAATTTTTCACTTTAAGTGTATTTGGTGTTTTGATTATTAAATTAGAGTGGACATTTTAATTACGGAGCTAGATTATTCTTGGCACTACAGCTGACTTAAAAGTAGAGTGTTTAAGGAAATTATGGAATCTCTTTTCACCCAACTTTTCCTTCAAAGAGTAAGAGAAAAATGAGTCTGTGGATTGGTTACAAAGGGCCTGTGACGGGAACACATGAATATTCTGTTTGTCACTCCTCCTTCCCCCCCCCCCCCATATTCTCTGGAGTTCTGCCTATTCAACCCAATGGTCACCCTTCTATTGTGGCTTTTATCATAATGCTTAGTAGTCTATTGTTTACGTGTTTGTCTCCTTTACTAGACTCTGAGCTCAAGAAGGGAGGGTCAGTATTTTATTAATCCTGTTTATCTAAGACCTGCCATGGAGCCTGATACATGGCAACCATTTAGTATTTGTTGAACAATCTCCTGCCCCCATCTCAATTCAAGGATTATTTGAATACCAAAAATACCTTGAGTATCAAATATGCAGTAGTTGGTGATACAAAGGAGGCTGACTGCTTAGATATTTAAAGACATTATATTGTATTCTAAGATTTATGTCCATTTACCAGGATGAAAACTCCCATTCTTTTAAAAAAAATTTTTTTTTGTTTATTTATTTTTGAGAAAGTGACAGAGCACGAATGGGGAAGGGGCAGAGAGAAAGGGGACAGGGAATTTGAAACAAGCTCCAGGCTCTGAACTGTCAGCACAGAGTCCAACATGGGGCTCGAACCCACAAACCATGAGATCATGACCTGAGCCAAAGTTGGGCACCCAACTGCCTGAGCCACCCAGGTGCCCGATGAAAACTCCCACTGTAAGGGAAAACACTTTACTTTTGAAATATATCACAGGAGTGGCTTTATCTTTTCCTTCTTGCTCAAGCTCTTAGCTACCTAATTTGTGTCCCTGTTGCAGCAGGACATGAATGTGACTTCTATGGAGCATGGTTGTTTGGAATAAATACTAAAATAATCCCCTTCCCTCCATAACTGGTATGGCTGTGATTTCTTTTTAAAGGTAGAGACTGAATCCTCATTACTTAAAAGTATGAAAGTCAACGTCTTGTGTATTCTTGTGGCAAATGCAAAAAATTGACAGTGTTTTCAAAGACTGTGATGAAGCTCTGTGTCAGTATGAAAACTATAGCATTATTATCACTCTGATCCAGAGATGAAAAGTTATAAAACATTTTGGCTCAATGATATGCCACATAAATTTAATAATTTTTATATGGATAATCATTTTCCAAACAAACTGTAGCCATGACTTAATCCCTCCTAGAAAGACAGGAGTATATCTTTTTTAAGTTTTTATTTATTTATTTTTTTTGAGAGAGAGAGAGAGAGAGAGACAGAGTGTGCACAAGAAAGGGAGGGGCAGAGAGAGAGGGGGACAGAGGATATGCAGTGGGTTCTGTGGGGGCGGCAGAGAGCCCGATGTGGGGCTCAAACCCATGAACCATGATAACATGACCCAGCCAAAGGCAGATGCTCAACCAACTGAGCCACCAAGGCGCCCCAGGAGTGTATCTTCAAACAAACTGCCTAAGCTGTTTATTCACAGTTTGCTTTTTGATTCAGCAAGATGGATTATGATGGGAAACAACCATGGCTGTGACAGCTGTGACTACATCCCACCTGGCATATAATCCTTTTCTCCTTAAAAAGCTCTCCAAGTTCATAATTCTACAAAAGGATTAATCAAAGTCATTGGAGGGGTGCCTTGACTTGGGAATGGAGGAGGGAGGGATTTAACATGCCAATTTAAAAAATCCATTGTTATAGGAAAGTTCTTGGGTTCTTTTATTTGTATAGTGAAAGCAACCCAACTATGAATCTTATTTGAACAATGGTGCACTTGGGCTGACAATGAGGTGAACTAAAAACATTTAGGGCCTATCTCACTGATTTTAGTGAATCTTTCCTGTCAGTGACAGCCCAGTGAACCTTCTTTGGGCACAGTGAAGCGCCAGTTGCCTGGCCTGAAACACATCATTTCATCCACGGCACTCATCCACGATCACATTATATACAACACACATATGTGAATGTGAAACCTCCTCCATCATATTCATTAGCTTATCTCCTTTTTCTAGTATGGTTGCATCACCTTCATTCCCCTCACCCTGGGTAGAACTGTCAGTAGGGAAGAAAAGAAAAATTATAATAGTCTTTCAGTGTATGGGAGAGTTCCAGACAGAGGAGTTGCAAAATATAGAACTAAATGGCTACCAAGTCTTTCTTTCAGTTCTGTGACGTCATGCAAGATACCTCAGGGTTAGAATAGATGAGTTAGTGTTCGTTGTTTGAGGCCATATCTACTTTGTGATATGAGTATATTGGTTAATCTTCATCACTCATGAAACGTGTAGCAGATAATTTGCCATTAAGAATTCAGATGCTGATGTTTCAGAATAAATTACTTTAAAAAATGAGAGTTAGATCAAAGCTGCTTTTGTTTATAGTAAAATTATTTTTCCTTTACTCGCACTGAAACAGCGGAAGAGAGGGTGGAGTTAACATGGAGAATTGCTGACTATGTCTATGGGAGCGTGACATTCCTGGGAGGACATGTTAAGAACCAGATCAAGGCTCAAAGGCCCTATAAAATAGAAGCGATAGATGGCAAAATTAGATAGTCTTACACTCCTTCATACTCTGTCCTCATTCCCTGTGTGGAAAGTAATTTGGTGTCTGATGTTTCCTTCTTAAAGTAGTTTTTGAGACTTGGTTTCTAATATATAGCTACTTAGCATGCATTCAATCATATATGTTAAAAGAAAGGAAAACCCTTCATCGAGAAACCATAAATCAAATCTTGCTTTGAGAATGAACTGTGGATTTCAACTACTTTATCAAACTTTGTATGCGAGTTGTTTTGAAGTGCCAGCATTGTTTGCATCTGATGTCTTCTCCCTTTATTGCACACCTATGATGGAAGTGTTGAGCAGGAGGACAGAGGCACAAGGGTTCTCAACCAATGGGAAAAGGAAATACATTTTTAAAATTTGGTGTTTGGTCCCAGATGGTTTGGGTCATTCAAGAGTGGCAGTCTATTAACATGTGGATGTGTGGATATGGTGTCATCTGTTCAGGATATTCTAGTAACAACCAATCTTTGAAACTCTGGGTTTCAAGTTTAAGAAAAGCATGGAATGAGAATGTAGAATTATACAGGTCGTTTTCCCTCTTAGATTTTGATGGGTGTGTACAATTAACTTCATGCTTTTTTGTCTTTTGATTATTCAATTTAATTCTTTCTTTAATATTTTTCTCTTTAATATTGTAATGGTTTTTGTGTTTTGCACATTTTGCACCATTATGTCAGGTCTGTTGGACCTGGGTTTCAAGTACAACTTGTTCATATTGTTGCACTTTTAGCAATACCTTGGAGATATATTGGATTCTGGCATAATCTTCTTTTCTGATTTTATGTTCCTATGTTTACTGACGTCAGTTAAGAACTATGGTTTATGTATACATTTTTCTATTTGTAACATGTCTAAGTGCCTTACTAAAGATATGAATTAAAAGTATTAATATCTGGAATAGATAAATTCATATTATATTTTAGTCTGTACATATATAATATTCATTTTCAATGTATATATAGTCACAGGTATTTTTCAGTGGCATTTGAAATTAAATTTTAATTTTTTATTCTATTTTTCTTTGAAATTGATCAGGATACCTGATTAAGTAATCAGATTTCAACTTTTTGTGTATGAAATGAATGTTTTTTGCTTTTACCTTTTAGGTAACAAGTGTACTTTTACGATAGCTAAGGTTTGGGGATGGGGCAATTGCAGAGAGTTCCCAGAATGAGGGTGTTAATTCTCTGAAGAAGCATAACTCTGAAGCTTCTATGCAGTGACAATTGTTTGGCACTGGCCTAGCACAAGCAGGTTTTAACATGCAAATCCTGTTTTGTTGCTCTTGTTTTCCTGGTACCCAAACAAAACCAAGATAATCATTTTCATCCCACCCACCACTGCTCAAAATGGGCTCTTATTCAATAAAGAATGACACTTTATTTTTGAAAGTCTGAGTTCTGTGGAAATACTCAGGCTAAGAACAGGGGAGGAAAACAAATAATTTTTTAAGTGATGACCATATGGCTAACATTATACTAAATGATATGAAATAGAAAAAAAAAAAGTCAACATTTCTATGAACAGGGACCTCCGGACAGGGCATACATAGGAGGCAATTAATAAACAAGACATACTTTGTATAGGATTGGCATAATGCAGAAATTGTCGTTATGGACCCCTTGAAAAATCTATTATAAAAGTAATACATGGTCACACAAAATTTGTATGCAATTTTGGGGGGGTGCAACCAAGAACCCCTAAAATAGAGAACTGGACAATAATTTTAGGTCATCATTTCTTCACTATTTATTCAGAGAAATCTTAGCTAAGGACATTTATTACTTTCCTGTTCTTTCATAGCACCATTTATCTCACCTTAGATGTTCATGGTTATAAATTAGCATTTATTTGTGTGATTATTTGCTGAACATCTGTATCCTTAACTTGACTGTAAGCTCCATGGAGTCAGAAATATCCTTACTCATTGTTTTATTCTTCATGATGAGCACAGTCCCTGGGGCCTAATAATCACATAAATACATGTTGAATAAGTCAACAAATGAATGAGGATATGACATTAAATACAGAAGTTGGAGAATACAGCTAGAGTTATGTGTGCTAGAATTGTCAAAGTAAATTTCATGGGGGAGACAGCACCAGTTCAAATCATTTTTATTGAGCACTTACCATGGGTAGGGCCATGGGCTATGCATGGGGTGGGAGTGATATCTAGAGTTTGTTTGTGAAAGGTAGGAAGTTTTGATACTCACAGAGGTCACTTGGGAAATAGCAGGGAAACTTAAAGAGTTCTGTGGGTAAATACAGTGGATGAGAAAACTAGCACCCCCGGTAGATGATGGATAATTGCAGAAAACATGGTGGGACCAAGTTCTGAACTGTTTTGACCAAGATGTCAGACAGCTAGATTCTTCATAAGCAGACCTTGTGATGAGGTTTTGTGTGCAAGTGATTTCTTAAGAAAGTTCTCCCAGATAAAATGAGTAAGGGAGTGAAAGGAAGGAGAAAAAGCCAAGCAAGGGTATGTGTGTTTTTAGGTAAAGTCCCTGTCTTAGTCTGGTCCTGTGAGGCCGTTCCAAAGTGCAAATTATACTCAGAATATGCCCGGATCCATAGACATTTATACTCCCACATTACTTAGGTATTGATTAAGGGCTACCCCAAGGGATATAAATCCCCAACCCTGTTTTCTCTGCAGGAGCAAGGAGGCAGTAGCTTTAGTCACACGAAGGCCATTATTAGAGAGTAGCATGTGCTGATGGTCATTAGAAACAAATCACTCTGGGGCACCTGGGTGACGCAGGCAGTGAAGCATCCAACACTTGATTTTGGCTCAGGTCATGATATCACCAGTTCTTGAGTTTGAACCCTGCCTCTGGCTCCTTCAGCTGACAGTGCAGAGCCTGCTTGGGATTCTTTCTCTCTCCTTCTCTCTCTACTCCTCTGGCACTTACTCTCTCTCTCAAAATAAATAGATTAACTGAAAGAAAAAAAATCACACTGAAGCATGGGATGGGCACATAGAAAGGAATGGGAAAGAATCTGAGCATATTACCTGCAGGGTCTGCTACAGGAGTTCTAGTTTGACTTCATAGGCAGTAGAGATTCATCACAGTGGTTCCCAGACCTGGCTGTCCATTAAAAACACCCGAGAAACCTTTAAAGAAAATTTAATGACTGGGTTCCGCCTGAGATGAATTAAATCAGAACCTTTTTAGGTAGAACTTGGGCATCAATGCTTTTAAAAGCTCCTCCTCTGGGACGAAAGAATTGACTGGAGTATAGGCTCATGGGCAAGGGTGTGGCAGGATGTAAGTACTATGTTAGGGAGATAATTGGGCAGGGTTTTAAAGGCTAGAGTGAAGGAAAAAAAAAAAAAAACCCTGGAGACTAGAGTATTGGCAAAAGTTGATGATGTGGACTGCAGTGATGGCAGGAAAAATGGGAGACAGAGGAACAAACTTGAGACATACTTAAGGGAAAAACCAGGAAATTTAGTAACTGATTGAAAATGAGGGCTTGAAGGGATAGAGGGGTCAAAGTTGGCTTGAAGATTTCCAGGCTGGGAGTCTGGCTTTGAAGCAATGTTCATTGAGATATTGTGATGCTCAGACAGTATGGAAAATTGTGTCAGTAAAGCCCTTTGACATTTTCAGATGTAAAAGAGATGATGGTTATTATCAATGAGAAAGCGTATCCTGGGGCCTAGATTATTCTTGAGTCACAACTTAGAATTCTGCTAACTCTTGGGGCGCCTGGGTGGCTCAGTCGGTTAAGCATCCAACTTTGGCTCAGGTCAGGATCTCGTGGTTCTTGAGTTTGAGCCCCGCGTCAGGCTCTGTTCTGACAGCTCAGAGCCTGGAGCCTGCTTCGGATTCTGTCTCCCTCTCTCTCTCTGCCCCTCCCCTGCTCATGCTCTGTCCTCTCTGTCTCAAAAATAAAGAAAATATTTTTAAAAAATTTAGAATTCTGCTAACTCTTTCAGACTAAAAGTGATTGTTTAAATCAAAGATCTGTAATATCATTAAATATATCTTAGGTGGCCTGGGAAGTTTGTTCCCATGGAACGTGGAGCTTGGGTATTCAGAAGATGGTGTTCATCATCCTCTGTCGTACTGTGTAACAGTATTTTAGTTGACAGGTTTGCCATTGGTTAGTTCTGCTATTTTTATTATTGCTAAATATATATTTATAGCCATCTGTCCTATCTTTTTAGTCATAAATTATAATCCTTGAGGGAACATACATTACTAGATATATCGTTAACATTTTATGCTCTTTTAAAAATGTGGTGTGGTTCCTTTTATGTTTGTGGAATAGTGGGAACAACTTTTCTCACATGACACGGTAATTGTGCAAGCAATTGAAATTACATATTTTGCCCTAATTGTGTAATATTTCCTTATATGCACAAGGCAAAAAATAGTCATAACGACTGGTGCCACTCATTTTGTACAATACTTCTCAACAAATCCCATGAAGAGTCCGGTAAGGTAGGAAACTAAGTACTAGTATCCCCACTTGACATGTGTGATAGTTGAGGCCGGTACAGTGACTTGCCCATGGTTGCTGAGTACATAAAGTGGTGGGAAGGAAGCACGAAATCAGGACTTTGGTTTCCCAACTCAAATCTCTTTCCTTTATGTACTTCTTTCTCATTGGAAAGCATTGGAAAGTGATTCTTCTGAGCTCTGCTCTTCCTAGGTGTAGTGATCATTGTGATTTGGTTCTCTTACTGGCCAAATGGGAGCTGTGGCTTTTAATTTGGAGCCACAGAAGTGGCAACAGCCACAGATCTCACTTTGATACTATCTGTTGGATGCCAGAGAATGTGCTTGGCATTTTACAAACATTTGCCTAATCTTCTCAATAATCCTATATGGTAGGTAAGTAATAACCCAATTTTGTAAATAAGAAAACTGATGTTTTCTTGACAGAATGATGTTTTTCTTTCACAAATTACAACAGTTGTATTTATTGTCAGTAGAGTTCAAAGGAAAGAAGAAATGGAAAAATGTATTCCTAATTTTAAAGTTCACACTATAGACAAATATTTATTGAAACCAAACTCTTCAAATAGCTTTCTTAATTGTATGCTTAATGTTTGACTTAGATTTCGATATGATTAATTTCTAATGATAGTTCTTTTTAGAATCATTTCTTCCTATCTCCCCTAAGACACATGTTAGTTTTTAAAGCCTGAAAAATTTTTGGATAATGAAGTATGGTAATCCTCCCTTCTCCACAATGGTATAGTCTAAGACCCCTAGTGGATGCCTGAAACCGCAGATAGTACTGAGCCCTATGTATGATGTGTTATTTCTTCTACATATATACCTATGGTAATGTTTAAATTTTTGAAGTTTTATTTTGTTTTTTAATTAAGCAAAAAACAAAAAACTGTTTATTTTTGGGAGAGAGAGAGAGAGAGAGAGAGAATGAATCATAATCAGGCTCTGCATTCAGTGTGTAGTCTGACTCTGTGCTGGATCCCAAGATTGTGGGATCATGACTTGAACCGAAATCAAGAGCCAGACCAACAACTGGCAGAGCCACCCAGGCACCCCTTAAGTTTTTATTTTAATTTAATTCTAGTTGGTTAACATGCAGTGCTATATTAGTTTCAAGTGTACAATATAGTGATTCCACAATTCCATACATCACCTGGTGCTCATCATGACAAGTGCACTCTTTAATCCCCATCATCTATTTAACCCATCCCCCACCGACCTCTCTTCAGTGCTAACCATCAATTTATTCTCTAAGAGTTCATAGTCTGTTTCTTGCTTTCTCTGTCTCCCTTATTTTTCTCCCTTTGTTGTTTGTGACATTCCACATATGAATGGAATCATATTGTATTTGTCTTTCTCTGACTTATTTCACCTAGCGTTATACTCGTTAGCTCCATGCATATCGTTGCAAATGGCAAGATTTCATTCCTTTTATGGCTGAGTAATATGACATTATATGTCTTCTTTTCCTCTTCATCTATTGATGGACACCGGGCTGCTTCCATAGCTTGGCTATCGTAAATAATGCTGCTATAAACATAGGGGTGCATATATCCCTTTGAAGTAGTGTTCTTGTAGTCTTTGGGTAAATACTCAGCAGTGAAATTACTGGGTCATAAGGTAGCTCTATCTTTAATTTTTTGAGGAACCTCCATACTGTTTTCTGTAGTGGCTGCAGCAGTTTGCATTCCCACCAACAGTGCAAGAGGGTTCCTTTTTCTACACATCCTCACCAACACCTGTTACTTCTTGTGTTCTTGATTCTAGCCATCCTGACAGGTGTGAGGTGATACTGCATTGTAGTTTTGATTTGCATTTCCTTGATGATAAATGAAGATGAGCATCTTTCATCTTTTCATGTGTCTGTCGGCCATTCTTTGGAAAATTGTTCCTGCCTTCCGTCCATTTTTAATTGGATTATTTGTTTTTAGGGTGTTGAGTTTTATAAGTTCTTTGTCTATATTGGATACTAACCCTTTGTTGGGTATGTCATTTGCTAATAAATATCTTTTCCCATTCCATAGGTTGCCTTTTAGTTCTGAGGATTGTTTCCTTGCTGCGCAGGAGCTTTTTATGTTGAAGTGGTCCCAATAGTTTATTTTTGCTTTTGTTTTCCTTGCCTCAGGGGACCTATCTAGAAAAAAGTTGCTATGGCCGATGTCCGAGAAGTTACTACCTGTGTTCTCTTCTAGGGATTTTTTTTATGGTTTCAGGTCTCACATCTAGGTCTTTAATTCATTTTGAATTGATTTTTGTATGTGGTGGAAGAAAGTGGTCCAGTTTCAATCTTTTACATGTTGCTGTCTAGTTTTCCCAGCAACATTTGTTGAAGAGACTGCCTTTTTTCCATTGGATATTCTTTTTTTCCATTGGATATTCTTTTTTCCATTGGATATTCTTTCCTGCTTTGGCAAACATTACTTGACCATATAATTGTGGGTTTCTTTCTGGGTTTTCTCTTCTGTTCCATTTATCTGTGCACCTGTTTCTGTGTTAGTGCCATACTGTCTTAATTATGACAGCTTTGTAATATAACTTGAAGTCTGGAATTGTGATGTCTCCAGCTCAGCTTTGCTTTCCTTTTTCAAGATTGCTTTGGCTATTCGGGGTCTTTAGTGGTCCATACAAATTTTAGGATTAGTGTTGTATCTGTGAAAAATGCTGTTGGTCTTTTGACCGGAATTACATTAAATGTGTAGATTGCTTTGGGTAATATAGACATTTTAACAATATTTGTTCTTCCATTCCATGAGCATGGAATTTCTTTCCATTTCTTTGTGTGGTCTTGAATTTCTTTCATCAGTGTTTTGCAGATTTTAGAGCATACATGTTTCACCTCTTTAGTTAGATTTATTCCTAGGTATCCTATGATTTTTGATGCAATTGTTTTTAATATTTCTTTGTTTTTGTTTTTGTTTATTGTTTTTCTTTCTTTTCTTTTTTTTTTTTCTTTTTCTTTTTTTTTTTTTTTTGAGAGACACAGTGTGTGCACACTCATGTGAATTGGGGAAGGGGAGAGGGAGAGAGAAAAATTAAGCAGGCTCCATACTCAGTGCAAGCCCAACATGGGGCTTGATCTCAGAGCCATGAGATCATGACTTGAGCTGAAATCAAGAGTTGGACACCTAATTTATTGAACCACCCAGGCACCCTAACTTGTTGTTTTTGTAAATGAAGATTTCTTAATTTCTCTTTGTGCTGCTTTATTGTTGGTGTATACAAATGCAACAAATTTGTGTACATTAGTTTTGTATCCTGCAACCTTACTGAAGTAAAGTTGTTACCTCTATATGCATACCTATGATAAAGTTTAATTTTATTATTTATGCACAGTAAGAGATTAACAATAGAAAACAATAAAATACAACAGTTTTAACTTACTATAATATAAATCACACGAATGTGTTCTCTCTCTCTCTCCCAAGATATTTTATTGTACTGTACTCATTCTTTTTCTTGTGGTTGATGTGAGATGATAAAATGCATGCTTGATGAGATGAAAAGTGAGGTGAATGATCTGAGCATCGTGATGTAATGTTAGGCTACTACTGACCTTCTGTTGATTGGTCAGAAGGAGGATAATATGCTTCCTGACTGAATTTGACCTTGGGTAACTAAAACATCTTAAAGCAAAATCATGCTTAAGGGTGGGGGGGGGGGGGCTACTGTATTATTTGTGACCATTTGTAGTGGAGTAAAGATTATGTCTGTTCCCTATAAGTATTATCCTAGTGTTATTGTTATGCTTCCTTTTGGGGATTTTCTCTCCAGCACCCCATTCTTCCATCAGTGGGATGGAACCATTTACTTAAACAATTATTTCATTCACTAACCCTTAATAACAGTTTCTTTAAGAGTAGGTAAGTAGGAGTGTATAAGAAAGAATTTGGCCTAAATTCAAAGAGAAGTGTGGCCTTTGCCCCAGTCTTAAGAGGTAACCTCTAAACTCTTGCAATTTCTTGCTGTGAGTGTCTTTATTAGTCATGGTGGGCCTCTTGGACACACTTGGTAGTGTATTTTAAAAACGTGATTCATGGTGGGCCCCTCAGACCACATGGTGTCAGATGAACTTCTGGGAAGTATGTGCACTGGAGACTGAATGAAACCATGTAGGCAATTATTCCATCAATCATGCCTTATATTAAACCCCAAATAAAAACTCTAAACATGGAAACTTGGGTGAGCTTCTTTAGCTGTCAGTGCTCTTAGAGTATTGTCATATTTTGGTGCTGGGAGAATTAATGTGTCCCTGAAGATGAAGAAAACTGTGCATCATGAACTCTTCCAGACTTTTCCTCTAGGCATCTTTTCCTTTGGCTGGCTGGAATATGTATCCTTTTGCTCTAATAAAATCATAATGATAAATCTAATATTTTCCTGAGTCCTGTGGGTTGTTCTAGTGAATTATTGAAAATGACGGTGGACATGGGAACCCTTGAATTTGTATGCAGCTGATCTGAAGTGAGGCTAGTCTTTTGGAATCCTTGAACTTGTGACTGATGTCTAAAAAGCAGTCTTTGGACTGTTCCCTCTGATTTTGCACTTTGGCTTGATCATTGCTGTTGGTGTCAGAAGTTTTGAGCAGATTTGACAGTCTAGAGGATTGTCTTAAACCTTGAGTTTGACCAACTTCGGGTAAGGGTAAGTAGAGAATTCCATAGGATTGATATATAGATGGAGAGTGAAATTCTGTTTCTGGAAATGTTAAGCCGGGGATGTTAAGCTGGAAGGATATGGTTGGCTTGCTGGTGGCTATATGGACTACCTTGTGTGGATAGCTGCATGCAGAATGTAGGTAGGTAGAGTAATAGAATTATGAAATTGAGCAAAAACGATGGCCCTGATAATATTGTTTGAGCCCATGGATTTTCCTGTGCCAGACATCATATATACCATGGCTTCCCGATTCAGTAAATTATTAAATTTCCTTTTTGCTGAAACTAGTTTGAACTGGCCTTCACTATTTCAGTCAAAGAGTTGTCAAACAGCTGTTGTTTGGACCCAGTATTTCCCTGGAGAATCCAAAGTTCCACATGTATTACTGAATGAAATTTTGATCAAGACCTTCTATTTATTATGTAGCCCTGATAATCAGTCAGAACTTCATTTCACGTATATTTTAAATTTGTGTGTATTAACGAAGAAGTCTTTTGAAAACATTTCAATAATGAGGCCCATGTTTATCCCCCTGAATTTTATTCTTTATGTAACTATATATTGTTTGTGCAGAAATTGAGAATAAGGGACAAAATATAAAGTCAAAAATTTTTGGAAATATACTTCATATATACTCTCTTTTTTGAGGAAAAGAAATAACTAAATAAAAGTTCAATGTTTAGGTATACAGACATGAGATTGGAAGCAACATTTTTTGGATTAGAATTATGTGATGCATAAATTTCCATATACAGAAAGTTGCCCATTTACAAATTAGCGAATAGATTGTACTCAAGTACAGATTCTAAATACCTATGCACATTAAAAAATAATGATTAAAAATTCCATAAGAGAAAGTAATAAATACCCATTTTAGAGAATGGAGGAAGTAGTCTATCAAGACATATTTCTTTAGCACTTAGTATTTTATGAGGCATTCTAAAATACAGCAGTGAACAAGACAGCTATACTTTTGCTCTCATGGAGATTAGATTTTAGTGGTGTACAGAGAAAACAAAAATTAGCCATAATCTTACTTTCTGAAAGAAAATGGTTGATATTTTAGTTTATTTTCAACATACATGCTTAAATGGTGTATGTATAGCACAATTGGAATTATGCTGTGTACAGTCTTGAATTCTGCTTTTTCCCCCCTTAGTTTTCTATCTTTAATCTTACCTTAAGCTATTTAACATTCTTTAAAAACATTATTTTATAATGACTGTTAAAAGTAAGTCATGTTTATTTACCTTTCTAGAAATCTTTTTTAAAATGCTAACAATGTGGTGAGTAGTGTGGTTTGTATATATTTGTCTAGGCCCTGAGTATTTCATTATGATACCTTCTTAGAAATGAACTGAATGGTTAAAAAGACAGGAGTGTTTTAAGGGTTCCCGGGTGGCTCAGGCAGTTAGGTGCCTGGCTCTTCATTTGGGCTCAGTTCATGATGTCGTAATTTGTGGCTTTGGCGCCATCATGGCTTAGGGCTGACAGCGTGAAGCTTGCTTGGCATTCTTTTAGTCCTCTCTCTGCCTCTTCCCCAGTTGTGCTCTCTCTCTGAAAAAAAAAAAAAGAAAACAAAACAAAAAAACAAAAAAGGAGAGGAGTATTTTAAAGTTTCATTTTAATGTATACCAATTTTTTCCCCTAGAAAGAGTATATTCTATTAGATTCCTGTCAAATAAGAGTTAGAAAATGCTTATCTCATTTCACCTTTGACATCATTAAATATTGGTGTACATTTTTTTTCTAGCATTGTTGTGTACTTTTGTTTTTGTTTAAGGATGCTATTCTGTAATATACCTTCCAACTGGTTATTTCAGGCATGTAAGAAATGAATTGTTTTTTTCTCATGCATGCCTATTCTTCAGCAGTGGTCTGGATTTGGAGCAGCAACCAAAATCACAAGACACAATGGGTTTCATGCAGCTTTAAGTCAATTTAATATTAGGAAACATACCGATAGATAAGAAACAGCATACACAACAAGATAGAAGAGGTTTTATGATTTTCAGGTACAGTTTCTAGTATCTCACCTACTTCACACTTGATATATTCTTGGACATTGGGAGATAAGGCTGTGTGGGCAGACCATCTCATCTTAGGGAAGCCATCAGTTCCAGGGGCCCTTCAAGCTTTCTTTTTTTTAAGGTTATTTATTTATTTTGAAAGAGCAAGAGCATGTGTGCATTTAGGGTAGGGGCAGAGAGAGAGGGAGAGAATCCCAAGCAGGCCCCATACTGTCAGTGCAGAGCCCAACGTGGAGCTCAATCCCAACTGTGAGATCATGATCTGAGATGAAATCAAGAGTCATATTCTTAACTAACTGATCCACCCAGGTACCCCCAGGGGCCCTTCAACTTTTATACAGCTTATTGTGTAGCCTCTTTAGGGATACAGGAGTAGAGCTCATTCTCCAATGAGCTGCATGTTATCAATATAGATTCTTTACTACTTGGTAAATAATTTCAACAGTGAGGTGCAGATGCTTGGTCCAGTACAAATCCTTAGTGGAGATTTGTATCTTGGAACCACTGTGAATATACTCCTAACAATTTTTTGAGTTGGTCATAGCCATCCTTGAGGCTAGGGGACAGAAACCAGTTGTAAACTCTTTTAATCTTAGATCTAGAATATTATTTGTAATTCTGGCTTTTAGAGTTTATTACATTGGGTTTGTGAGTGTTATTGGTAAATAGTCATTTCATGTGCAAATATGAAAGAGGTGTTTATATTAAGGCTATGATCTCTGAAACCAGTGTGCCTGGAAGGTTCTTCTTCTCCTTTCACTTCCTCTCCTTCTTCTTCTCCTTCTTCTCCTTCTTCTCCTTCTTCTCCTCCTCCTCTTCCTCATCTTTTCCTTCTCCTTCTTCTCCTCCTCCCCCTTCTTCCCTCTTCCTCCTTCTCATTACATTTATGGATATCCATTTGCTCTAGCACCATTTCTAGAAAGTGTTCTTTACCAAATTGTTTTTATAATTTGACAGAATCAGTTGGACATATTTGTGTGGGTCTATTTCTGGGTTCTTTCTTCTGTTCCAGTGATCTATGTGTTTCTTTTTCCACTAATGCCACACAGTCTTAACTACTACATATATTACTATAGTAATTATATTTATATACATAGACATACACACATATACACATGTGTATACATAAGTACATATAAATGAAAACATACATATAAATATGTTATATGATAAAATTTGAAACCATGTAGACTTATTTCCACATCTTCTTTCTTCTTTTTGAAAATCATTTTCACTATTCTAATTATTTTATCTTTCTATATACATTTTAGAATACAGTTATCTACAAGAAATCCTGCTGGGATTTTGATAGGAATTAGTTATGCCAGTGTATCAAGTTGGAGAAAAATAATATCTTTACTGTGATGAGCTTCCAATTCATGAAAAATTGTTATAATCTTTATTTAGATATTCTTTGAACTTATTCATCAGTGGTTTGTAGTTTTCAGCATACAAGTCCTATATATTTTTTTACAATTGTATGTGGAATTCTTTTTTTAAATTTTGGGATCACATGCGAATTACTAATATGTAAAAATACAAAAAAAGTATAGGGGCGCCTGGGTGGCTCACTTGGTTAAGCGTCCAACTTTGGCTCAGGTCATGATCTCATGGTTCCTGGGTTTCAGCCCTGCATGGGGCTCTGTGTTGACAGCTCAACCATGGAGTGTGCTTCAGACTCTTTGTCTTTCTCTTTCTCTGTCTCTCCCCCATTTGCACTCTGTCTCTCAAATATAAATAAACATTTTTTATGAATTAAAAAAAATACAAAAAGTGTTTTTTCGTGTGACCTTGTTGAACTCACCTAGGTCTTAGAGTTTTCTTTAGGTTCCTTGAGATTTTCTATGTATACAATTCTGTCATCTGCAAATGTAGACAATTTCTTTATTTCTGATCTTCATTCATTAGTTTTGCTTACTGCAATGATTAGAATTTATTCTTATATTTGAGTAAGAGTGATGAGTGTGGACCCCCTTTATTCCCATTCTTAGTTTTTCACCATAAGTATCATGTTAGCAGTAGGTTTCTTTGAAGATGCTCTCTGTCAAGTTGAGGAAGTTCCCTTCTTTGTCTGTTTTTCTGAGAGTTATTAAAATATGAATGGATGTTGAATTTTGTCAAATGTTTGTTCTGTATAGAAATTCTGAGTTTCTTTAACCTGTTAGGTTACATTGTCAGATTTTCTATTGATACTTTGCATGTTAAACCACTGATAGTTTTTCTTTTTTTAATATTGAGCCAGCCACTCATCCACATAATAATTTCCAGTTAGTCATGATATATAATTCTTTTTTATATATTGCTGAATTCTATTTGTTAACATTTTGTTAAAGATTTTTTACACCTAGGGGCTCCAGGGTGGCTCAGTTGGTTAAACCTCCAACTTTGGCACAGGTCATGATCTCATGGTTCATGGGTTTGAGACCTGCATCAGGCTCTGTGCTGACAGCTCAGAGCCTGGGGCCTGCTTCAGATTCTGTGTCTCCCTCTCTCTCTGCCCTTTCCCTGCTCATGCTCTGCCTCTCTCCCAAAAATAGGTAAACATTAAAAAAATTTTGTTTAAGTGAATGTTGCAGTAAAGTGAGTCAAGTTAATTTTTTAAATTTCCCAGTGCATATAAAAGTTATGTTTGCACCATACTGTAATTTTTTAAGTATGCAATAGCATTATGTCTAAAAGAGCTGTGTACACACTTTAATTAAAATGTATTGATTGCTAAAAAATGCTAACTATCATCTGAGTTTTCAGCAAGTCCTAATCTTTTAGCTGGTGGAGGGTCTCACCTGATGTTGATGGCTACTGACTGATCAGGAGGTGGTTGTTAAGGTTTGAAATGACTGTGGCAATTTCTTAAAATAAGGCAACAGTGAAGTTTGCTGCATCAATTGTCTTTCTCTCATGAATGACTTCTATGTAGCATGTGATGCTGTTTGATAGCTTTTTATCTACAGTAGAACTTCTTTCATAATTGGAGTCAATCTTCTCACCCTTGCCACTGCTTTATCAATTAATTTTCATATAATATTCTAAATGTTTTGTTGTCCTTTCAACAATCTTCATAGCATCTTCACCAGGAGTAGATTCCATCTCAAGAAACAACTTTCGTTGCTCATCCATAAGAAGCAGCTCCTTAGCTGTTACAGTTTTATCATGAGATTGCAGCAATTCTGTCACATCTTCAGGCTCCACTTCTAATTCTGGTTTCCTTGCTCTTTCTACCACACCCACAGTTACTTCTTCCAATGAAGTCATGAACCCCTCAAAGTCATGAGGATTAGAATCAACTTCTAAATTCCTGTTCCTGTTGATATTTTGACTTCTTCCCATGAATCATGAATGATCTCAGGGACATCTAGAATGGTGAATCTTTTCCAGAATGTTTTCAATTTACATTGCCCATATCCATAAGAGGAATCACAGTCAGTGTCAGCAGTAGCCTTATGAATGGTATTTCTTAAATAATAAGACTTGAAATTTGGCATTCCTTTTTGATCTCTGGGCTACAGAATGATGTGTTAGGAGGCACGGACGTTAAACTTATAGTACATATCCATCGGAGTGATGGATGATAAGGTACATTGGTCTTGGGTAATCAGATACATTGTTAATGAACAGTAATATTTTGAAAGGAATCTTTTCTTTTCTGAGCAGGCCTCAGGAGGGGGCTTAAAATAACGAGTAATACAGAGCATAGGCAGAGTACACTTAACATAATTCTTAAGGGCCCTGGGATCATCAGAATGGTGAGTCAACATTGTCTTCAAATTAATATCTCCAAAGCTAGGCATTGACTTCTCCTCTCTAGCTATGAAAGTCCTCAATGGCATCCTCTTCCAATAGAGGCTGTTTTGTCTATATTACAAATCTGTTGTTTAGTGTAGCCACCTTCATTAATTATGTGGGCTAGATTGTGGGTAACTTTTTGCAGGTTCTACATCAGTACTTGTTGCTTTACCTTGCACCTTTATTTTATGCATATGGTTTCTCTCTTTAAATCTCATAAATCAACCTCTGCTAGCTTCAGACTTTTCTTTGGCAGCTTCCTCACCCCTATCAGCCTTCATAGCATTGAAGAGAGTTAGGACCTTTTCCTGGATTAGGCTTCGGCTTAAAGGAATGTTGTGGCTTGTTTGATTTTCTATCCAGGCCACTTAAACTTTCTTCATATCAGCAATAAGGCTGGTGGGGTTTGTGTGTGTGTGTGTGTGTGTGTGTGTGTGTGTGTGTGTTTACCATTTCTGTACTCACTGGAGTAGCACTTCTCATTTCTTCAGGAACTTTTCTTTTGCATTCACAACTTGGCTAACTGGCACAAGAGGCTGAGTCTTTTTGGCTTTCAACACCTCTGTCTCACAAGGCTTAATCATTTCTAACCTTTGATGTAAGGTGAGTGACATGGCTCTTCCCTTCACTTGAACACTGAGAGGGTTATTGTTCACTTGAACAGTATTGAACATTGTAGGGTTATGGACTGGCCCAATGTCAATATTGTTGTGTCTCAAGAAATAGAGAGTCCTGAAGAAAGGGAGAGACACATGGCATGGCTGGTTGGTGAAGTCAAAACACATACAGTTTTGCCATCTCCTATGGGTAGAGCTTGTGGTGCCCTAAATGCGATTCTAATAGTAATATCAAAGGTAACTGATCACACAGATCACCATAATAAATACAATAATAATGGAAAAGTCTGCCATATTATGAAAATTAACCACGTGCCACAGATCCATGAAATGAGCAAACGCTGTTGGCAAACTGGCATTGATAGACTTGCTCAATGCAGGGTTGCCACAAACTTTCAATTTGTAAAAAACGCGGTATCGGAGAAGTATAATAAAACAAGGTTTGCCTACGTTGTTCTTGCCAGGGCCCCATTTATAGGAACTTGGATTCCTTTGGGATCTTTATAAGCAATTTATAAGGAGACAAAGGCTTATGTAGGTTAAGAATCTCACGGTTGGTTTGTTGATTTCATGATTCCCGACTGAACCCTTGGACATGAAGCCATATGTTTTCAACCTAACTCAAAATGACACATTTTGACTTGGCCCTCATAAATTAGAGGCCCTCATAAATCTGTTCTGTCATTATGGTGTTCTGTAGCATCTTCCTGGTTGTCTCTTCCCGTCATTGTAAGGTGTAGTTATCTAGGAACTGTCAGTCTGGTAGTATGGCCTTTCCCTTGAAATAGAGATGTTTGTTTTTGGAGGTTGCCTATCTCTTCTTTGTGAGTTTTCAGTCTCCTGTGACTTTCAGGTGGGATTCAACATCAATAGACTAGATAAATCACTAGAATTATGTAGATATTAAATGTTAAGAGAGGAAAGGTGAGCTAGGGTCAACCATTAAGAGTGCAAGATATTACTGGATGAGTGGTTTCTTAAAAGGTAAGGATATTCAAGATACTGAAGAATATAACCAGTCTCATTTAGGACGAAATACATTCTTTAACCTTCAGGAAAAATGTGTTTCCATTTCTTATATTTTTCTTACACATCTCCTACTTTTTTGCATATTGAGTTGCTTTCCATATTTCCGTCAGTCTTGACTGCATTTAGAAGAATTCTAATGCTTAGAAACCTTAGTCTCCAGTGAAAACTAATTGAGTAACCAATTGTGAACTGTCAGTGACATCAGAATTCCTTTTATGGCAAACTTATGAATCAATTAAGCACAGAGCATGTTATCCAAATATCCGTATCCAAATATCCTTAGTTTTCTGCATTAGTCAAAAGCTCAAACCTATGTTTTGTAAGGAATGCTTCAGCATTCCATCTGATTGGAAAAGGCCTAAATATCCAATTAATTTAATCTAGTTTATCGTCCAAGCAAAACATTAACGTTTCAGGTTCTCAAAGACCCTGAAAGCTCACTTAACAATTACCCATGACAACTTTGAGACAGACTTAATTATTATTTTAAGTCATCTTTTTTGTTGACAAATTGCAATAGAGATAACACAAGCTTATTTGACTTTCAGTAAACCTAAGTTAATTTTAATACTGATAACTCTAAAGACGTGTATCTGGGGTTTCTGTGTGTCTCAGTTGGTTAAGCATCTGACTTCAGCTCAGGTCATGATCTCATGCTTTGTTAGTTTGAGCCCTGTGTCCGGCTCTGTGGTGATAACTCAGAGCCTGGAGCCTACTTCCGATTCTGTGTCTTCCTCTGTTAATGCCCCTCCCTGCTAATACTCTGTCTCTTTCTCAAAAATGAATAAATGTTAAAAAAATTTTTTTAAAGATATGTATATCTTAATTAAACCAAAACTTAAATTAGTTTAAATACCGAATGTGTTCCATCTGTGCTCATTTTAAAGGTAATCAGTTTGTTCCCCAGTGTACATTTTTTCCTGGGACACACGTGGGGAAATCTGAAGTGGGAGGTCCAAATGGGGAGCTCTTTGCTCCTTGACTTGAGGGTGGGAGTAATTGGGAGCCAGTGATGGCTGAGGATGGTATATTAACCAGTTTGTAGGCTGCACCCAAAGTGGTGCAGAAACAGGAGGGAGGAGAAGGCTGAAGAGGTGAGGTTCTGCCAAGAAGTCCAGAGGCAGCAAAAGCCCAGAGGGTAGAGAAAGAGGTCTCCCAGTACTAAACCCTGTCAGCTTGGAGCGATGAGCAGATGCAGATTTCTTTTCTACCAACAAGTGGAAATAGGGAGTCCCTGTCAGGCCAGAGAAGATAGGGAAGTTCCCAAAACAGAGTTTGCCAGCTGCTTTGGAATATTTCTCAAAGTTCCAGCTGAGGTAGCCTAAAAAGAGACAGTTGATTCCAATTATCATCTGCATCATGTGGGAACATGCCAAATGTCGTCTCTCCCATCCCCCAGTGGGTATCAGGGAAAGAGGAAGGTGAGCCCAGCAGGCGTTAACGGAAGTCCTGCTCTCTACTCCACAAGAGACGTTTGAATATGAAAGGTCCAAAAATGGCGACCTGGGAGGTGAGACATGTCAAAATGTCAAAAATAGAAGCAAGTAGAGAGCCACCTTCCACTGTTATTGGGAAACCTGTTAGTAGGACCCCTTGGAAGTCACCCAAATCACTACTAAGAGGATACCCCAGGGATAAGTCCTGGGCTTTTCCACCCATTTCCCAAAGGGAGAGGCTGGCTAAGACAGAAAGAGGAGAATTCTACTGATAACCCAAACTGGCTGTCAGGGATCAGGTTCTGCCGACAGCCTTCAGGCATCCACCAACTAGTAACCTTGGTCAGGACCCATCAGTTCCTGTTTGGCCTCTGATTGAGGTTTTTCTCAAAAGGAAGTTGGGATTGCACGATGCCAATGTTCCCAACTACATTAGGGGATCAGATGGGAGGAGACCAAGGATCCTGTCACCAGAGACTTGAGAATGGCAGCCTTGCTGTTCGCTGTTAACTGGCTGAAGGGTGCCCATTATTTGGTTTAAGAGTTTTGTTTAGGACATAAAGAAAAGAGGGGGTGCTGCCTGCTCTTTACTTACAGATAGAAGACGTTGATATGCTGGATAAGTCCCCAATGTAAGGTTGTAGGATTTTTTACTACAGTACCCAGGATTCATTGTCTCACTGCTTCAAAGAATGAAGAGGTGTACACAAAATGAGTAGCAGGCACAAGTTTATTAGAGTAGAAGATTAGAAAGTAAGAATAGTAGGAAAGCTGTCTTTACAGAGAGGGTACATTCGAATGTGAATGCCTGCTGATTATATGCAAGGATCTTTGTTTTATAAGGCTCTTGTCAGCACCCCCTTCCCTTCTCCCTTATTCCTTCTCAGGTTCTATCCTTACTGACTGGACAACTCTAGGTGCTGGTTTGTCTATTCCTGATTGGCTTAACTCCATTGTGTGAGGAGTCAGTCAGGCTGGTTATACTGTCCCCTATATAACATAAGTTTTATGGTTTAGCTAGGTATTTTGATTGTCAAATTCCTGGGTAACCTGAGGGGTAGTAGGTGTGTCTCTTACATTCTTAAGAAGGATCTTAGGCCTGAGGGGGTTTGCTGTAGTCAAACACTCCCAGCATTGTTCCAAAATATGTATTTTTCCCCACCCAGACAACTCAGTTCCTAACCCTTTCCTCTCTGCCATTTTATCGTATCTTTCCCTATTATAGTGGTGCCCTTCCATTTTAGAATTAAATTCCCTGTGTATTGGACCTTATTTATGAATTAATTAATTAAGTTATTTATTTAAATAAATCAGGTCTCCTGGGTTTATATAGGGTGTGTTTCTAGTAACTGTCAGATCAGGTTTAGTGAGGATATGGTCTGCATATTCATTTAGTAATTTATGAATTAACCCAACCTCAAGTGAATAATTTAATAAAACATTATGGTCTTTATTTATTGATAGGTCTTCAGTGAGAAAAGTCTTTTATATACAATTATTGAGGTAATCTATCCCATTTTCCAGTTGTTGAAATAATCGTATGCCAATTGGGTCCTATTACTATTCACACAGAATAACACACACAAAGATTGCCATATCTGTGCTATTGTGGCTATTCCTCTGAAGTTTAGTTCAAGTTGTGTGGTTTAGGCAAATGGGCCTTTGAAGACAACCAGAACTAGAATTTTTCTGTAAAGGTGAGTTATTGAAACATAATTTTTCTCTCTGGACAACTTCATTTCTGGAGATAGCCAAATGAAGACTAATTCACTAGTAAACAAGTCTAATTTTTTTAAAATATGAAATTTGTTGTCAAATTGGTTTCCATACAACACCCAGTGCTTATCCCAACAGGTGCCCTCTTCAATACCCATCACGCAGCCACCTCTCCCTCCCACTCCCCCATCAACCCTCAGTTTGTTCTCAGGTTTAAAGAGTCTCTTATGCTTTGGCTGCCTCCCTCTCTAACTTTTTTTCCCTTCCCCTCCCACCATGGTCTTCTGTTAATTTCTCAGGATCCGCATAAGAGTGAAAACATGTGGTATCTGTCTTTCTGTGCATGACTCATTTCACTTAGCATAACACTCTCCAGTTCCATCCACATTGCTACAAAAGGCCATATTTCATTCTTTCTCATTGCCACATAGTATTCCCTTGTGTATATAAACCACAATTTCTTTATCCATTCATCAGTTCATGGACATTTAGGCTCTTCCCATAATTTGGCTATTGTTGGGAGTGCTGCTATAAACATTGGGGTACAAGTGCCCCTATGCATCAGTACTCCTGTATCCCTTGGGTAAATTCCTAGCAGTGCTATTTCTGAGTCATAGGGTAGATCTATTTTTAATTTCTTGAGGAACCTCCACACGATTTTCCAGAGTGTTTATACCAGCTTGCATTCACACCAATAGTGCAAGAGGGTTCCTGTTTCTCCACATCCTTGCCAGCATCTATAGTCTCCTGATTTGTTCATTTTAGCCACTCAGACTGGTGTGAGGTGGTATCTGAGTGTGGTTTTGATTTGTATTTTCCTGAAGAGGAATGACATTGAGCATCTTTTCATGTGCCTGTTAGCCATCTGGATGTCTTCTTTAGAGAAGTATCTATTCATATTTTCTGTCCATTTCTTCACTGGATTATTTGTTTTTCAGGTGTGGAGTTTGGTGAGTTCTTTATAGATTTTGGATACTAGCCCTTTGTCTGATATGTCATTTGCAAGTATCTTTTCCCATTCAGTTGGTTGCCTTTTAGTTTTGTTGATTGTTCACTTTGCAGTGCAGAAGCTGTTTATCTTGATGAGGTCCCAGTAGTTCATTTTTGCTTTTATTTCCCTTGCCTTCAGACACATATTGAACAAGAAATTGCTGTAGCTGAGGTCAAAGAGGTTATTGCCTGTTTTCTCCTGTTGTGTTTTGATGGTTTCCTGTCTCACATTTAGGTCTTTCATCCATTTTGAGTTTATTTTTGTGAATGGTGTAAGAAAGTGGTCTAGTTTCATTCTTCTGCATGTTGCTCTCCAGTTCTCCCAGCACCATTTGTTAAAGAGACTGTCTTTTTTCCATTGGACATTCTTTCCTGCTTTGTCAAAGATTAGTTGGCCATACTTTTGTGGGTCCAGTTCTGGAGTCTCTATTCTATTCCATTGGTCTATGTGTCTGTATTTGTGCCAATACCATGCTATCTTAAACAAGTCTAATTTTAACTTGGTCTGCTTATTTATATAAGCTTAGCAAGAATAGTGATTGATCATATAGATCTTAAAAGTTTGTTTTTTTTTTTTTTTTAATGTTTACTTATTTTTGAGAGAGAGAGAGAGCATGAGCATGAGCAGGAGAAGGGCAGAAAGAAAGGGAGACACAGAATCTGAAGCAGGCTCTGGGCTCTGAGCTGTAATCACTGAGCCCAATGTGGGGCTTGAACTCACAAACAGTGAGATCATGACCAGAGCTGAAGTTGGATGCTTAACCAACTGAGTCACCCAGGCGCCCCAATCATATAGCTCTTTTAAAGTTTGATTTGCCTGAACTTCTCATAAGGAATCTCTAGATTAAACTTTTAGTAGCCTCTCTAGGTCAGAAGCCATGCCACATACTTGTCATCAGACATGCCTGCAATACCTGGAGATTTGGGTGAACTCTTCTTCACGAGGTCCCCAAGATCCCTTGAGGTTCCTGCACCTGCCAGGAAGTGACCTTTTTCAGTCACCTGGTATGGCTACCTGAAACTGTGTAAGGAAGGTATCAGGCCAACATTTCCAAGGGGCTTAATTGTCTTCATGTTTCATAAAGTCAACTTTGTTTCCTTAGAGCTGTTTTGTCATACTTGAGTCTATGAATGTTGCTTTCAAATATGACATTCCAGTTAAAGTCTTGATAAAATAACCAGTATTTCCAATGATATTTTGTTACAAGGAGAACATATTCTTATTGAAGTTATGCAAATAAGTAATTGCTATGAAAGTAATATCACATAGAGTCTTTGAATTTCAGAGGGTTTAGGTAGAGAGAAAGTTAAATGCTTTAGGTTGCTTACAAATGAATATTTATCACCTTTTTGTGTATCATAGATATCTTAAGAGCATGTTTCCTTAATCTGGAAAAGCAAGCATTGGGGAACCAGCAATACTTTATTTATTTATTTATTTATTTATTTATTTATTTATTTATTTATTTTGTCCTTCCCCTTCCCCATGGGTTTCTGTTAAGTTTCTCAGGATCTACATAAGAGTGAAAACATGTGGTATCTGTCTTTCTCTGTATGGCTTATTTCACTTAGCATAACACTCCCCAGTTCCATCCACGTTGCCACAAAGGGCCATATTTCATTCTTTCTCATTGCCATGTAGTACTCCATTGTGTATATAAACCACAATTTCTTTATCCATTCATCAGTTGATGGACATTTAGGCTCTTTCCATAATTTGGCTATTGTTGGGAGTGCTGCTATAAACATTGGGGTACAAGTGCCCCTATGCATCAGTACTCCTGTATCCCTTGGGTAAATTCCTAGCAGTGCTATTGCTGGGTCATAGGGTAGGTGTATTTTTAATTTTTAACCTCCACACTGTTTTCCAGAGTGGCTGCACCATTTTGCCTTCCCACCAACAGTGCAAGAGGGTTCCCGTTTCTCCACATCCTTGCCAGCATCTATAGTCTCCTGATTTGTTCATTTTGGCCACTCTGACTGGCGTGAGGTGATATCTGAGTGTGGTTTTGATTTGTATTTCCCTGATGAGGAGCGAGGTTGAGCATCTTTTCATGTGCCTGTTGGCCATCCGGATGTCTTCTTTAGAGAAGTGTCTATTCATGTTTTCTGCCCATTTCTTCATTGGGTTGTTTGTTTTTTGGGTGTGGAGTTTGGTGAGCTCTTTATAGATTTTGGATACTAGCCCTTTGTCCGATATGTCATTTGCAAATATCTTTTCCCATTCAGTTGGTTGCCTTTTAGTTTTGTTGTTTCCTTTGCTGTGCAGAAGCTTTTTATCTTCATAAGGTCCCAATAGTTCATTTTTGCTTTTAATTCCCTTGCTTTTGGTGATGTGTCAAGTAAGAAATTGCTGTAGCTGAGGTCGGAGAGGTCTTTTCCTGCTTTCTCCTCTAGGGTTTTGATGGTTTCCTGTCTCACATTCAGGTCCTTTATCCATTTTGAGTTTATTTTTGTGAATGGTGTGAGAAAGTGGTCTAGTTTCAATCTTCTGCATGTTGCTGTCCAGTTCTCCCAGCACCATTTGTTAAAGAGACTGTCTTTTTTCCATTGGATGTTCTTTCCTGCTTTGTCAAAGATTAGTTGGCCATACATTTGTGGGTCTAGTTCTGGGGTTTCTATTCTATTCCATTGGTCTATGTGTCTGTTTTTGTGCCAATACCATGCTGTCTTGATGATTACAGCTTTGTGGTAGAGGCTAAAGTCTGGGATTGTGATGCCTCCTGCTTTGGTCTTCTTCTTCAAAATTACTTT
This sequence comes from Panthera uncia, assembly GCF_023721935.1. NCBI lineage: Eukaryota > Metazoa > Chordata > Mammalia > Carnivora > Felidae > Panthera > Panthera uncia. Next base: position 22,298,855 of record NC_064807.1, read on the forward strand.
GGCTATTCAGGGCCTTTTGTGGTTCCATATGAATTTTAGGATTGCTTGGAACCAGCAATACTTTAAAACAAGAGTCACAAAAACTATAATTTTCCTCACTCCATTTGGTCCCATGTTCCTAATTCTTGTTCAGTCTGAATGCAGCTTCTTAGTTCTGGAAATGTTTACCCATTTTAGTATTAATCTTAAAAAAATTCTTTAATGTTCATTTTTGAGAGAGAGAGAGAGAGCACGAGCAGGGGAGGGGCAGAGAGAAGGGGGAGGCACAGAATCCAACGTAGGCTCTAGACTCTGAGGTGTCAGCACAGAACCCAACGTGGGAGTTGAACTCACAAACTGCAAGATCATGACCTGAGCCAAAGTCGGAAACTCAACCAAATAAGCCACCCAGACATCCCTTAGTATTAATCTTAACAATGTCACATACCTATATTTGTCTAAAAGGTCCTTTTTATAAATCTCCTTGAAGATGAAAGAGCATAAGAACAATAAGTATAAATGACAAAGTTTCAGAAATGGACATGGTTAACAATCTTATGAGAGTTCATTATGTTGCAATTGACAAGGTAATCCAGTTATTTCTGTGACACATAATACTTTGATAATCAGAATATCAAGTGATGACTTTATACCAAAACATATTAAAACTTCAGTAATTGCATTTATATTTGAGCAGTTATAGCATTTACCCAAGCAATACAACCTAAGGTTTACTTAAGGTTATTTGTTTGACAGTGTTTTCAGAGTAAGTTAACATACCAAATAAAAAGGACTAATTGGTCAAAAAGACTTCATTTACAATTTAAATCTTAGGAAGTTTGTTAAAGCCTTTGAAAGTTATAGAGCACATCCTAAATAGGAATACAGATCACCACAAATCTTAAAACTTTAAATTATTTATTTAACCAAGATGGCAATAAGAGATTTCAAAAGCATGTATGTAGGGTTATATAGTCATATCAGATCGTAGCTCCTTTAACATTGGTAAGTTTTAAGTAAGTAATCAAAGACCTGAAGAAGACCAAACCCAAGCTTTGGTTTTCCCAACAGAAGAGAAAAAAACTTTTGCATATATTTTTTTGTCAAGAGCAGAACAATCCAAGAAAAGTTTTTTTTTTTTTTTAACATAGAGAAAAGCAGAATTTTAATCGTATACCAATGTATTTTTAAAATCCATTTATTTTAACCTTAGTCCATCCTGACCAGACATAAAAGTCTTTCCAAAGATTTCCCTTCATGAAACCTTCTACAACTTTCCTTTGTTTTCAGATTTTGTCCCAAGTTACTTCTCTCTGAACAACCAGTCTCATTTAGGACAAAGTTACTTTATTTTATCTTTAACAAATAATGTATTTCATTCCTTATATATTTCTCATGCATCTCCTAGTTTTTACATAGAGTTATTTCCCTTATTTCTATCAGTCTTAAATACATTTATCAGAATTTTAACTTTCAGAAACCTTAGTCTCCAGTGAAAGCTAAGTAGTAACTAATTGTGAATTGTTACACCAGAATTCTTTGGATGGCAAATTTCTGAATCAATTAAGCACAAAGCATGTTTTCCAACAGTCCGAAATACCCTTAGTTTCTCTGCAATGAGAAACCAAAAGCACAAACCTACATTTAGTAACCATTGCTTCAGTATTTCATCTCATTAGGTATCCAATTAATTCAATCCCATTTATCATGCAAGCAAAACTTTAAAGATTCAGGTTACCGGGGCACCTGGGTAGCTCAGTCAGTTGAGCAACCAACTTCAGCTCATGTCATGATCTCATGGTTTGTGATTTCGAGCCCCATGTCGGGCTCTGTGCTGACAGCTTAGAGCCTGGAGCCTGCTTCTGATTCTGTGTCTCCCTCTCTCTCTGCCCCTCCCCCACTCATACTCTGTCTCTCTCTGTCTCAGAAATAAATAAACATAAAATAAATTAATAAAAAAAAAAGATTCAGGTAACCAAAGACTGAAAGCTATCTTAACAATTACTATGGAAAAATTTGAGACAAACAAAAATTAACCATTATTTTAAGTCACCTTTTTACTAACAAGTTGTAATGGGTAACATGAATTTACCTGACCTTCGGTAAACCTTGGTAGAATAAAAGCTTCATATTTAATGGTGATAACTCTATCTCAAACCAACAAACTTAAATTAGCTTAAACATTGAATATGTTCCACCTGCATCCACTTAAAGTCAATAAAATTTTCCCCATTGTCAGTTTTTACCTGGGTCACCAGTGGGGGAATCTGAAGTGGGTGGTCCCACCAAAGGGCATGCTCTTTGCTCCTCGACATTGAGGGTGGGAGGAGGAGCCAATGGTGCTTGAGACACCAAGGATAGTATAGAAGCCAGTTATGTTGGCCACACCCAAGGCAGTACAGAAACTGGAGGGGGGAGGTGGGAGGTAAGGGTGAAGAGGCAAAGTGCCAGAAGGCAGAGAGAGAGAGAGGTTTCCCAGTTGTAAACCTTGTCAGCTTGGACAAAGGAGCAGATGCCACATTTTTTCTCACCAAAGTAGAAATATGGAGTCCATGTCAGGCCAGGGAAGACAGGGAATTTCTCTGAAACAATTGGAGTTTGGGCAGCTGCTTGGGAATATTTATTAAAGTCTCTGTCCTGAAGTAGGCTAACCACAGTTGGTTCCAATTATCATAGCTATTGACCCAGGAAGTGAATGAGGGAGAAGCCCTCACATCTATTAGGAGGAGGAACAGAGAGAGTCAGTGTCCCCTTTGTCAAGGGATGGCTTGTGTTTCCTCCAGCAAATGAGTTCTATCAGGAGGAGGACTTTTTAGACATCCAACGTTAGGAGGGAGTTTACTAGCCACACACATTTGGGCAAACACATTCTTCAAGAGGCCTTTTGGTCAGGGTCCTGATTTAGAGCCATGAAGACCTGGACCTAGGGCACTCCATCCATTTGCCCTGTTTACTAAGGCCATGCAGTGTCAGAGGAGATGAGTACTTTTCTAAATTTTGCTATCCAAATTGTTTCCAGTGGGTTAAAAAGGCATCCCAAGGGAGAGTCCTTGGCCACCAAAGAGAAGCTCCCCTGCTCCTCCTAGAGAGAGAAAAGTAGACAAGGTCCATTACCATGAAAATCCACCCCCAACACCCAGGTGGCATCCTACGTGTGGGATATGTTAGAGTTCCTGGTGTCAAAGTGACCAGAGTCATCCCTTGAATGAAATTGCTATGATCACTGACCAGCCAACCAAGGGCTCCTGCTTCCTCATTGCATCTTAGGCTATAGATGCATGCCAGCATATGGACCTAGTTTGCCTTGCTGAGAAGGCCATGAAGAAACTGTTTTTAATCCATGGAAAACATAGAAATGTTCTACAAGGGGGAATTACCCAATTTTGTAATTTAACCACTTAGTAGAGGACATTGATGAAAAAGAGTAAAGATAGAAACACATCATGGTCTAAGAGACATTCCAACACATATAGTCTTTACAGCCAACTTCCTAGGAAACGGTCCCTGGTTGGGTTTTAATTCAATCAGGTGCTGGTTTCGGTGGGCTCCCAGTGGAGATCCCAAAGCAGGAAGCAGCTAGAACAGGGATGTGGAGAGGATCACATTATACCAATGAGGAGGAAACCTCACACAGGAGCCTTAAGATTGGCAGTCATACTGGTCATGTAGGTGGTTGAACCGTACCCAAGACAGACAACTTTGTACAAGGACAGGATTAAAGAGAGGACATCACGTTTCTGGGTCTTATTACCACTCCAGCCAGGGTACTAACTTCCAGCCAAAAGGCAGGCTTTCTTCTCCCTGTACAGTATCCACAGGCTAGAGGATTGCAGCCTGAGCAATCGACATGAAAGTGTTCCAATAAAACCATATTTTTCGAAAAGCCCCTGAAATAAGAGTAAAGGAAGAAAAGAGAAAGTATATTCACCAAATTTTCACAGGGTCAGAGTCCCAATGAAAAGACTCGAAGCCCCATATGGGGAGCCGAATGATGTTTTGAGTTGATGGGTGGTGGGCCAGAGCTGATGGTCAAGAAAGAATTTTTGAAGATGTCTTTGGTGCAAAAAGGTGATTTTATTAAAGCACTGGGAAAGGACCTGTGGGCCGAAAGAGCTGCACTGGGGTTGTGAAGAGTGACTGGTTATATACTATGGAGTTGAAGGGGGTGTAAAGTCAAGAGGGAGGTTTTTTTTTTTTTTCTTTTTTTAAATTATTTTTTAAAATTTACATCCAAATTAGTTACCATGTATTGCTATAATAATTTCATGAGTAGATTCCAGTGATTCATCCCCTATGTATAATACCCAGTGCTCATCCTAATAAGTGTCATCCCTAGTGCCCCTTACCCATTTAGCCCATCCCCCCACCCACAACCCCTCCAGCATCCCTCAGTTCTCTGGATTTAAGAATCTCTTATGTTTTGTCCCCCTCCTTATTTTTATATTATTTTTGTGTCCCTTCCCTTAGTTCATCTGTTTTTTATCTTAATTTCCTCCTATGAGTGAAGTCATGTGATATTTGTCTTTCTCTGACTGGCTAATTTCGCTTAGCATAACACCCACTCGTTCCATCCACGTAGTTGCAAATGGCAAGATTTCATTCTTTTTGATTGCCAAATAATACTTCATTGTATATATATAAATCTTTTTTATTAATTCATCTGTTGATGGACATTTGGGCTCTTTCCACACTTTGGCTATTGTCAATAGCGCTGCTATAAACATTGGGGTGCATGTGCTCCTTTGAAACAGCACACCTTTATCCCTTGGATAAATACCTAGTAGTGCAATTGCTGGGTCGTAGGGTAGTTCTATTTTTAATTTTTTGAAGAACCCCCATACTGTTTTCCAGAGTGACTGTACCAGTTTGCATTGCCACCAGCAGTGCAAAAGAGATCCTCTTTTTTCACATCGTTGCCAACATCTGTTGTTGCCTGAGTTGTTAATTTTAGCCATTCTGACTGGTGTGAGGTGGTATCTCATTGTGGTTTTCATTGTATTTCCCTCACAATGAGTGATGTTGAGCATCTTCGTGTGTCTGTTAGCCATTTGGATGTCCTCTTTGGAAAACACCGAAAGAAGTGTCTATTCATGTCTTTTGCCCATGGATTATTTGTTTGTTGGGAGTTGAGTTTGATAATTTCTTTGTAGATTTTGGACACTGACCCTTTATCTGATAGGTCATTTGCAAATATCTTCTTCCATTCTGTCATTTGCCCTTTAGTTTTGCTTGTTGTTTTCTTCGCTGTGCAGAAGATTTTATTTTGATGAAGTCCCAGTAGTTCATTTTGCTTTTGTTTCCCTTGCCTCCAGAGATGTGTTGAGTAAGAAGTTGCTGCAGCCCAGGTCAAAGAGGTTTTTTCCTGCTTTGTCCTTGAGGATTTTGATGGCTTCTTGTCTTACATTTAGGTGTTTCATCCATTTTGAGTTTATTTTTCTGTATGGTGTAAGAAATTGGTCCAGGTTCATTTTTGTGCATGTCGCTGTCCAGTTTTCCCAGCACCATTTGCTGAATACACTGTCTTTATCCATTGGATATTCTTTCTTGCCTTGTCAAATATTAGTTGGCCATACATTTGTGGGTCCATTTCTGGGTTCTCTATTCTGTTTCATTGAACAGAATGTCTGTTTTTGTGCCAGTAGCATACTGTCTTGATGATACATCTTGGATACATCTGTAATACATCTTGAAGTTCAGGATTGTGATACCTCCAGCTTTGGTTTTCTATTTCAGGATTGCTTTGGCAATTTGGGGTCTTTTCTGGTTCCATACAAATTTTAGGATTGTTTGTTCTAGCTCTGTGAAGAATGCTGGGGTTATTTTGATAGAGATTGCATTGAATATGTAGATTGCTTTGGGTAGCATTGTCATTTTAACAATATTTGTTCTTCCAATCCATGAGCATGGATTATTTTCCCTTTTTTGTGTGTGTGTCTTCAATTTCTTTCATGAGCTTTCTACAGTTTTCAGTGTATAGGTTATTCATCTCTTTGGTTAGGTTTATTTCTAGATATTTTATGATTCTTGGTTCAATTATAAATGGAATCAATGCCTTGATTTCTTTCTGTTGCTTCATTATTGGTGTATAAAAATGCAGCCTGTTTTTGTGCATTGATTTTATATCCTGTGACTTTGCTGAATTCATGGATCAGTTCTAGCAATTTTTTTTTGGTGGAATCTTTTGGGTTTCCATATACAGTATCATGTCATCTGTGAAGAGTGAAAGTTTGAGTTCCTCCTTGCCAATTTGGATGCTTTTATTCCTTTGTGTTGTCTGATTGCTGAGGCTAGGACTTCCAATACTATGTTGAATAACAGTGGTGAGAGTGGACATCCCTGTCGTGTTCATGACCTTAGGGGGAAAGCTCACAGTTTTTCCTCATTGAGGATGATATTAGCGGTGGATCTTTCATATATGGATTTATGATCTTGAGGTACAATCCTTCTATCCCAACATTCTTGAGGGTTTTTATCAAGAAAGGATGCTGTATTTTGTCAAATGCTTTCTCTGCATCTATTGAGAGGAACATATGGTTCTTGTCATTTCTTTTATTGGTGTGATTTATCACATTGATTGTTTTGTGGATATCTTGTTGAGGATTTTTGCATCCATGTTCATCAGGGAAATTGGTCTGTAGTTCTCCTTTTTTGTGGTATCTGTGCCTGATTTAGGAATCAAGGTAATGCTGGCTTCATAGAAAGAGTTTGGAAGTTTTCCTTCCATTTCTATTTTTTGGGACAGCTTCAAGAGAATAGGTGTTAACTCTTCTTTAAATGTTTCATAGAATTCCCCTGGGAAACTATCTGGCCCTGGATTCGTTTTTTGGGAGATTTTTGATTAATAATTCAATTTCTTTACTGGTTATGGGCCTGTTCAAATTTTCTATTTCTTCTTGTTTCAGTTTTGGTACTTTATATGTTTCTAGGAATTTGTCCAGTTCTTCAGATTGCCCATTTTATTGGCATATATTTGCTTATGATATTCTCTTATTATTGTTTGTGTTTTGCTGTGCTGATTGTGATCTTTCCTCCTTCATTCTTGATTTTATTTATTTTGGTCCTTTCCTTTTTCTTTTTGATAAAACTGGCTAGGGGTTTATCAATTTTTTAAATTCTTTCGAAGAACCAGCTTCTGGTTTCATTGATCTGTTCTACTAGTTTTTGTTTGTTTGTTTGTTTGTTTGTTGCAATGGTATTTATTTATGCTCTAATCTGTATTATTCCCTGTCTTCTGCTGGTTTTGGGCTTTATTTGCTGTTCTTTTTCCCGCTCTTTAAGGTGTAAGTTTAGGTTTTGTATTAGACCTTTCTTCCTTCTTTAGGAAGGCCTGGATTGCTATATACTTCTCTCTATTGACGGCCTTTGCTGCATTCAAGAGGTTTTGGACTGTGGTGTATCATTTTCATTGGCTTCTATGTACTCTTTAATTTCCCCTTTAACTTATTGGTTAGCCCATTCAGTTTTTAATAGGATGTTCTTTATTCTCCAATTATTTATCTTTCCAAATTTTTTCTTGTGGTTGATTTTGAGTTTCGTAGCGTTGTGGTCTGAAAATATGCATGGTATGGTCTCAATATTTTTGTACTAATTGAGGGCTGATTTGTGTCCCAGTATGTGATCTGTTCTGAAGAATGTTCCATGTGTGCTTGAGAAGAATCTGTATTCTGGTGCTTTAGGATGAAATGTTCTGAATACATCTGTTAACTCCATGCAGCCCAGTGTTTCATTCAAAGCCACTATTTCCTTGTTGATTTTCTGTTTAGATTATCTGTCCTCTGTTGTAAGTGGGGTGTTGAAGTACCCTACTATTATGGTATTGTTATCAATGATTTCCTTTATGTTTGTGATTAATTGATTTATATATTTGGGTTCCTCCATGTTTGGAGCATAAATGTTTACAATTGTTAGGTCTTCTTGGTGGATAGACCCCTTAATTATGATATAATGCCCTTCTTCATCTCTTGTCAAAGTCTTTATTTTAAAATCTAGATTTTACTCTAGATTTCTTCTTCTCTTATGGGTACCCTGGCTTTCTTTTGGTAACTGTTAGCATGATAGATGGTTCTCCATCCCCTTACTTGTCTCTTGTAAATAGCATATAGATGGATCTTATTTTCTTATCCATTGTATTGCCCTATGTCTTTTGATTGGAGCATTTAGTCCCTTGACATTTAGTGTGAGTTCTGAAAGATATGAATTTATTGCCATTATGTTGCCTGTAGAGTTGGAATTTCTGGAGGTGTTCTCTGGTCCTTTCCAGTCTTTGTTGCTTTTGGTCTTTTTTTTTCTTTTTTTTTTTTTTCCATCTTTTCTGCCCTCAGAGAGTTCCCCTGAAAATTTCTTGCAGGGTTGATTTAGTGGTCATGAATTCCTATAATTTTTGTTTGTCTGGGAAACTTTTCCTCTCTCTTATTTTGAATGACAGCCTTGCTGGATAAAGAATTCTTGACTGCATATATTTCCAATTCAGCACATTGAATATATCCTGCCACTCCTTTCTGGCCTGCCAAGTTTCTGTGGATAGGTCTGCTGAGAGCCTGATCTTCTTCACTGTAGGTTAAGATCTTTTTTTTTCCCTTGCTGCTTCCATTATTCTTTCCTTTCCTGAGTATGTTGTGAACCTGATTCTGATATGCCTTGTTGATAGTTGGTTTTTGTTGAATCTAATGGGAGTCCTCTGTGCTTCCTGGATTTTGATGTCTGTGTCTTTCCCCAGGTTAGGAAGATTTTCCAGTATGATTTGCTCACATAAACCTTCTACCCCTTTTTCCTCTCTCTTCATCTTCTGGGACCCCTATGATTTGGATGTTATTCCTTTTTAATGAGGCACTGAGTTCTCTAATTCTTATATCATGCTCTTTGCCTTAGTTTCCCTCTTTTCTTCTGCTTCATTATTATCTGTAAGTTTGTCCTCTATATCACTGACTCACTGCTCTGCTTAATCTATCCTTGTCATCGTGGTATACATTCGAGATTGCAGCTCAGTTACAACATTTTTAATTTCATCCTGACTAGATTTTACTTCTTTTAACTCCACAGAAAGGGATCATATGCTTTTTTCAACCTCAGGCAGTATTCTTATTATCATGATTCTGAATTCTGGTTCAGACATCTTGCATGTATCTGTGTTGATTAAGTCCCTGCCTGTCATTTCTTGTTCTTTCTTTTGGGGTGAATTCCTTCGTGTCATCATTTTGAAGGAAGAAGAATTAAAATAAAAAACAATAAAAAAGTCAAAAGTTGGGGCGCCTGGGTGGCTCAGTTGGTTAAGCGTCCGACTTCGGCTCAGGTCACGATCTTGCGGTATGTGAGTTCGAGCCCCGCGTCGGGCTCTGTGCTGACTGCTCGGAGCCTGGAGCCTGTTTCAGATTCTGTGTCTCCCTCTCTCTCTGACCCTCCCCCGTTCATGCTCTGTCTCTCTCTGTCTCAAAAATAAATAAACGTTAAAAAAAAAATAAAAAAAAGTTAAAAGTTAAAAACAACACAAAAAATCAAATAAATCCTGCCAGCTCCTAGATGTGTTTTGGTCTGGTTGTTGACAGAAGCTTGGAAGAATAGAGGGAATAAAAAAGAAAAGGAAAGGAAAACACTTGAAAATTTAAAAAGTGAATACAATAAAGTAGAATAAAATGAAATGATGAAAGTAAAATAACATTTAAAAAATTTTACAAAAAAGTAAAAAAATATAGTAGAAAAATTGCATAAAAATCTCTTTTATAAAATGAAAAATAAACATGAATTTTTTGTCTTTTTGTATTCAAGAATAAGAAAAAAAGGAAAAAAATTGAATAGATGGACCTGTGAACAGAATGAGATACAATTGAAATAACATCCAGTTTCCCCTAGAAGTTCCTCTCTGAAGCACTTTATAGTCTGTATACTAAGCAGGAGGAGAGATTTGTGGTATTCCTCTAGAGCACAGTTGGCCCAGTTGGGCAGGGCTTGGTGTAGTGGCTCTGTTCTCCACTGGATGGTGCTGCTTAGTTTACTGGGATGGATTGTTTATGGTGCATGTAGGCATGTATGAGCATGCATAGGAGCGGTGAAATTGGCGTTACCCAGCTACCCAGTCCCTGGTATTGCTGGCAGAGAACTCTGTGCTCTTGCTGGCAGACAATCAAACACCCCTCTTTGGTCTCTGGATTCTATACACTCCTGGTGTCCACACTGTCTGTGACCAAGCCATCAGGCTATGAGGTGGCACCTGCCTCCTGAATTTTATCTCAGATGGGGCTATTTCCAAACCCCTCACTTCTGAGGGCCCTGCAGCTTTGACCCTTTCAGACCCTCTGAGAGAAGGTCTTGCCGACAATGGCCAGGTGCTGGCCCACCCCCTGGTATGTTAACATGATGGTGCTGCTGCAGATGCCCAGAGACTGCAGGTGCCAGCCCAGCACAGAAAAAGTTCACATGATCATGTAGCAGCAGTGGTTCAGGGACTATAGTAAATCACAACACCCATCTGGTGCCAGGCTTCACCCTTAATGTCTTTGTTCCAACACCAGCAAATGTGGCTGTTTGCTGGGTCCACTGGGACCTCTGAGTGTGAAGAGGCCATGCAGCCTCTACAAAATGTACTCCCAGTAGGGAATCTGCCTCTCTGCGTGTGGCCTGAGGAGCCTTCAGACCTTGATGCCTCCTCCTAGGGAATTGCCTTTCCCACCAGAGCTCTACCACGTATCGAGCTACAGAGTTTCAGACTCTGTGCTCCCCTGTTTATAGCATCTTAATGGAATTTAAACCCTGTCCTTTCTCCTTTCTTCCCTTTTTTGTTCAATCCCTTGCAGTCCCTTTCTCCTTTCTCCCTTTTTTTGTTCAGTCCACTCTTTCTCTTTCTTTCCAGCTGCTTTCAGGGGGGAGTGCTTTTCCTGTACTCTCCCCCTGTCTCTGTCCTTTCTCTGCAAGCAAAAACAACTCCCTACCCTCCGTGGCTTCTCTCTCCCCCAGTTCATCTCTTTGCACTGTGTACCTTCCAAGTTCTGTGGTTCAAGTTTGCAGATTGTTGTCTTAATCCTCAGATCAATTTTCTAGGTGGGCAAGATGGCTCAGTGTTGATCTAGCTGGTTTCAGGGAAGAGAGAGGCAAAAAGAAGTTGCATGCTGCTCCACCATCATGGCCAAGAGGAAGTTTCTTAATGGGATTTCCATATGCTAAGTAAGACTCACAGATACTGGAAGCCTAGCTGTTGTCAAGATATGGTTGTTTTTTTCCCCTCTAGCAAAGCATTAACATTAAGTTAGTAGGGAATTCCTGGACTTTGGGCTATTGATAAGATATCCCTTTTCTTGTAGTATTACTAAGGTATTTGTGTACTGTTGGAGGCTATCATTTTAACCATTTGTGTTCTTTGTTTCCTTTGTTCTTGGGCAGTTAGGAGCACCTGAGGAATATCACACAAATCCCACCTAGGGGGTGGGGGCATTGTGCTAGCTTGTGCTTGGCCCTTACCTTGTCTTATGGTCTCTCATCAGACGATACATATATATACCCTCTGAATATCAAATTCATTTACAGTTTCTGTTATGTGTGTGTTCTTAAATTTTCTTTTTAATGTTTATTATTTTTGAGAGAGAGATAGAGTGCAAGTGGGGAGGGGCAGAGAAAGAGGGAGACATATAATCTGAGGCATGCTCCAGGCTCAGAGCTGTCAGCACAGAATCCAATGTGAGGCTTGAACTCACAAACTGCAAGATCATGACCTGAGCTGAAGTTGGATACGTAACCAACTGAGCCACCCAGGTGCCCCCTGTTATGTGCACATTGTAGAGGATCAAAATTAAAATCCCAAAAAGCTTAACCTTAGAGCTTCATGCACACAGAATAAGGGCCATAGAATTTCAAGAAAAACAAACATTTTTTATTAAATATTTTAATATTAAAGTTGTTTGAAGGTAAAGAAAAAATAATAGATGAGCCAGAACTGAAATAATTTGAAAGCACAACAGTTATTTTGACATAAACTTCTGCTGAGCTAGGCAGACTAGAAGGAAAACAAATAACAAAAACAAATAAAAAACAACTGATACCACTTTAAGGTCTATTATCTGCCAATTACTTTCATACACATCATCACACCAAATTCTTATGACATTCCTTGAGATTGCCATTATCTCCTCCCCAAATTCCACCCCAGTTTTACATTTTTGGAAACAGGATCAGCAAGGAAAAGTAATTTGTTCAAGATCATATAGTATCAGAGGCAGGATTTGAGTCCAGATTAGGCTCTTTCTACAACCTCCCTGTTTCTTTATAAGATACAACTAGAAGCTACAAAGATCTGTAATGCCAGCTAGAGTTGGAACAGCTCAGCTGAAACTATCATACACTGGGCTTCAGAATGCATTCAGCAGTTGCTCTGTGTGCTGGAGGTTTGTTACATTGCAGACCCTGAGCTTTAGCCTCTTCGGTATTATTTAATTTACAAACAAGTCTGGTCCCCTTCCTTGGGAATAGCAAACACAAGAGAAGAATCGGATTCGGTAGTGTTTGCTTCCACATAACCTGACCAAACAGGGGATGCCTTATTCTGATGCACCGCTTCCTTCTCATTTTCCTGAAAAGATTCACGAACCCTCTGCCAATATGATAAGTGTTAGGGGAAATGAGTTTCTGAATTGTCATTCTAGGAATTGCCTTTTGCAGCTGAAACTTCACCACTTAGTCAAGCCCTCCCCTGCCATCTGCTCAGCTCCCAAACTGCTGTAAAGGTAGAGAGGAGCCACTTAAATTACAAAGAACCTCATCTATGATGGAAATTCCATGCCATGGGACTCTCTCTCATCTTTCCAGCTTGTTGAACGTTGGCTCCAGAAGATCACACTTTTAGGGTCGCCAGGGCACTATCATGAGGTATCAGGTCTTCAGAGGCAACCTGTTTACCAACAGCTCATTGTTCACAAAAATGCATCTGAACCAGCCTCAGAGTCCATGTTTGCAAAGTCATCTCATTCTCAACTCTGGGGCCAATCAAGTCTGAGAGAATTTAAGGAAACCTGTGCCAGTTTTGATGGCTTAGTATCATCTCAGTCTGTTAGTGTGTGTGAGTGATTTGCTGGCACACAGTAGGCACTATTCTTCAGGTCTAATTGTTAGACCCTTCTCCAGTTTTTGTACAGAACCTTCTTGTGCTGCCATTCTGGAAGCTACACCCTATCTTGTCTTCCTGTGCTCAAGTTTTTAGCTTATCGAGGACTGCAGTTCTTTCATGATCAGTTCAGCCCTCCTGGAGGCCTGGGTAAGTCTTTGATGCTTTCTTCCATTGTCTTTCTAACATTTACTACTTCATTTGTTCATTCATCATTTGTTCAATGTGTTTATTAGAGAATTTTTGCCAGATATTAATGCCTGTCTGGGAGATACAAAGTGTCTTAGGTCGTGTTCCCTAGAAGCAGAGATTGAGGTGGGAAGTCTTCTGCAAGCGGTAAACTGAGGGAATGCTGGAAAGGTGGGGGGTGGAAAGGAGCAGGGCTGTTACACCCGATTGGCTATGGACCACCCTGGGGGTGAGTGGGAGCAGAGGCTGGTGTAGACTCCCAAGCACCTCCAGACGCTTCTGTGAGGTGAGGACATTTCCTGTGGGAGACTTGAGGTTGAGCCTTAGTAGCCAGTACCCATGCCATCTGGGGGATGAGGGCACTGCGATGACAAAGGGGATGTGCGTGGAGGAGCAGTAGCATCTGCCAAACACTCTGCTGGTGAATCTCAGGCTTTTGTGTGCTAAAATCATCTAGAGGAGTTTGATTTTTAAAAAAAAATGCAGATTCTTAGGTCTCATGCCTAGAGAATCAGCAGGTCTATGGTAGTCTAGGGAATCTGTATATTTAATCACCCAAATGACTTGAATGCAAGTGGTCCATAGACCACAGATGGAAAGATGTCAAATATACAGTGTAATTTATTTTTTTATCTGATGTCACTGATGCAATATCATTTTCCCCCTGTGGATGCCCAGGTGTTCCAGCACCATTTATTATGGTGAACCATTCTTTCCCCACTTCCTGTAGTTTCATTTTTGTCATGAAACAAGTGTCATCTATACATGGGTTCCAAACATGACCCTCCTATTTTATCATTTCAATATAATTCTTATCATTGTCTATTGCAAACATACTTTGAAAAATTCCACTGTGGCCTAAAGGGCAAGAAATCTCGGGAAACTCCATGGGTCATTTTGTGACTGGACATTATATCCGTAAAATTTAGAGATGGCCGTTGACAAAGGAATACCCAGCTCTCCTTGGCATCTTCATTTAAATACACTGTTTGGCCTACAGAGTACAGGTTCTGGTGTTTGTAGAAATTGGCCTGCAGCTCAGTGACACCCAGGAATTACTCTGTTCCCCTCCCAGCTGTCATTGCTTCCTTATCCAAAACCTCTTTTACCAGGTCAGCAGTACAACATTTTAGAAAGTGAGTCACCTTTTATGAAGAGCATCCTGTCTTACCTCAGGTATCATTAGGGAAGAAAGATGAAATACAGACTTGGCAGTATTTACCTCTCAGGTCTGCTTTTGAACAAACTTTCCCCTCCCTGCAATTTGCTGTTGTCTCAAATGGGGTACCTATTGTAAATTCAGCTTCACTGAATCCAGCTTAAAAATGAGAAAAACAACAGATTGTACATATTTTCCCACTGGAACAAAAGGCTATCATTTAAATATGGTTTGATACCAGGGTGCCTGGCTAACTCAGTCAGTGGAGCATGTGACTCTTGATCTCGGGGTTGTGAGTTCGAGCCCCATATTAGGAGTAGAGATTACTTAAAAATGAAATATTGTTTAAAAATGTGGCTTGATGCCAACAAATGAGTTTGATATACTGTCAAGCAAACTCTTAACATCTTTTATTTTTATAGTATTATATGATGCAGGTTAAAAAGCATTGCAATGAATTGTGGGTGGGGAACATGGGGCATAGTGATGTGAGATTATTTAAGTAAAACCATGAAAGAAATTGTATACACACCAGAGATTCCACTGCCTTGTCTTGCTCAATGAGTTCTGGGGTGGGAGGCAGTTAGCCAGCTGGATTCCCAAGAAGGGCAAAAGCTTTCCATTAGACATGGTTCAAGTTTCCATTTACATCTGCAGTCATGGATAGTCAAGCAGTGACCCGGCTGGCCACAGGAAATGTGTGGACTAAAGGAAGGGTTTCCATGCAGACACTTACAGTGCATGGCCACTTCAGGTTCTCAACACTGATACCTCAATAGCACAGAAAGCTGTTTGTTTTCTCCCCCAGCATAGGGGTGTGATCCACTCAGACTAGGCTGCAACATGTAGTTAGGTATCCTGTCTTCATTCTCTGTGAGTGGAAAACCCAACAACTGAGTGTTGAAAACAGTAAAGTTGTTCTGCACTTCGTCACACCGTTCTTGGGGCCTGAACTCGTGGTTTGATAGTCACTTGAGAAGAAGCAAATGGATTTGGAGACCCAAGAAATCACCCACAGACACTGCACTAATGGAAGATGTTCATGGGCTTTCTTCCTTCTGCATAGACTCTAGTATCTCTCTTTTACACATAATTAGCTGAAAATTTTCTTCAGTAGCCTGTGTAATTCTCCCAGTGATGTTGTCTATACTTGTATTTTCCCTGCACTAGCACAGTTATATTTTACTGTTAAATTGGAAATAAAGGTCATTATGTTAATTGAAGTTGATATTTTCTTAGACAGCCACATGCCTAACAGGCCAAGGGACAGTGCTGGGGAAAAAGGGTGGTGAACTGTTTGAGGATGGAATAGAAGTTCCTCTTGAAAACGTTTCTCAAGCTCCCTGATAATAAGATTTACCTGAAGTGTTGGACCAATGTTTGAATTTCCATTCTTTTCCTTTGTGATACTGATTCAGATGGCTTGAGATATATCCCCAGAATGTGTATTTAAACATCCATGTGATTGTCATTAGGGTAATATGGTAAGACTGCCCTAGGAAATATGATTTTGAGAAGGTGATTAGAGTCAGAGAGGCCTGATTCCCAAATATCCCTGATTGTTCCCATGGGGGTATTTTTGTCTTTCTTAGTCCTTTTCCAACCTGTGTTCTGTACCTCCCACCAAATGCCATTCAAAGTTTGCTGACCTTGGTCTAAGATAGGTTTCTGTATATTCTTTGACTATCAATTAAGCCAGGAGCTCCTTGAAAGCAGAGGACTAATATAGTTTCTCTCTGTATCTTCAGTGTTCAAGTCCAGAATGAATGAAAGTAACCTAACCCACCTGTATGAAAAATCATGCTTCCTGACCCCAACCTTAAAGACTGTGGGAAGGAACCATTGAAAACCAGACATATGGTGGCTTTCTACTAGGACAGGTTGGGTTGATTTTCAGGAAGATCTGTATCAAGTACTCTGATCTTGATGTGCTGCAAAGGGTTGCTTCTGTTCTCGTTTCAGCAGTTCAGGGATGGGAAGACAGGGATGTGGGGGGAGCGACCAGTGCAACTTTTGCTGCCCCAAGAGAATTTTCATACCTAAGGATCTCCCGAATGTATTTTATGAGGATGTCCCAGTGTTTGGGTGCTGGGCAGCAGTGGTCAACGAATAGCTTCACTGGCATCTTGGGTTGTTTGTATTCCCAAACTCAGTCATCTCGGCGGGCAAATTCTCTCTTAACATTTGGTACCGTGTGAAAAAGGAGATGGTTGGGAGGCAACTGTAGCCTGTTCTCTGTACTCCTTCCTTTGTTTCAATGCTCTTGTTGACTTTCCCTACATATGTAAATACGGGAAATGACTAGAATGTAGGTTAGTTTTTGTAAGAAATTTATACATCTAATGCCTTGCTTGAAAAGGCATTGGAAAGGGCCCAGGAAAATAGTCTTGCCAATTTCCTTAATAAGTAAGCCAGAGATGGCAGTTATGTACCAAGTTCATTACCACTCTGGCCCTTCTCACCCTCCCACTGTCATACATCACTAATAGATGCCTGCATTCTTTCAGAAAGAGAGAGCCCCCGAATCCTTCTTAAAATCAGGTAACTGCCACCAATTAGTCCGACCTGGCACGTGAGATGAAATCTTACCTGACAAAGCTGGTTTTACATATTTCTAGGTGTGAGAATATTATTCCAGTTTTTATTTCTTCCTTAGCTCCTCATGTGGAAACTGATCCAGGCCTTGAAGGCAGGCAGGGGAGGCCTGGCAAATCAAGGTATCCTCAGCAGAATGCTGAGCTCAAAGATGTGAGGTGACCAGCTAGAGTAAAGCAGAGTGTGCTGTGGAAAGTCACACGAAGTGAATGTGGACTAGGAAGGAGGAGCTAGTTTAAGGTAAGCATTGGCATCCAGGCCAAGACATTTGAATGTGATTTGGAAAGTCAGTGTTCCTGAAGGTTGGTCAGTGTATTATTACTCAGGGTTCTCCAGAGAAACAGAGCCAATGGGACGGGATATGTATATATACACACCCACATACAGAGCAACAGAGAACAGAAAGAAACAGAGAGGCAGAGAGACAGAGGCGTAAGAGTGGGGATTTGTTTTAAGGAGTTGGCTCTTTTGAGTGTGGTAGTTGGCAAGTTTAAAATCTGCAGTGCAGGCCAGCAGGCTGGAAATTCCAGCAGCAGTTGATGTTGCAGTCTTGAATCTTAAGGCAGTCTGGAGGCAGAATTCCTTCTTCAGAGGACTTCAGTTTTTCCTTTTAAGTCCTTCACCTGATTGGATGAGGCTCACCCATGTTTTGGAGGGTCATCTGCTTTGCCCAGAGTTTACTGATTTAAATTTTAATCACATCTAACAGCAATTTCACAGAAATTATTGGTTAGAACAAAGTAAGTTTATTTAAGTGAAACAGTTGATTTAAAGAAAATTATTAAATAAATATCAGGTGCAGCTGGTATAGGGATATGTCGAGTATATATCTTCTAAAATGGCTGAGATCAGAGAATGGTAAGTGACAGAATCCCTAAACTCTTGTAACAAGGAAACGTCATAAGAAAATGGGGTTTAAGGAGATTAATTCTGTTACCCTGAACAAAGGTCATAGTAAAATAATGTCTTCCTAAAGATGCTTTTTTCCCAAGCTTCCTGAATATAATTTTCCAAATCTACTTTTTTAGAAGTTGTTTATGATTTTTTTCCCTTGTAACAAATAGAAGTTTTCCATTTTATGTAATCTGAACAGCTGGGTCTTTTGTGTTATGATTTCTTAAAAGGATTTGAAGCTTAGGAAATCATCCTGGGTTCTAAATTTGCAGGTATAACACCTTGTTTGGGCATTTGGAAAAGGCTAGTTTTTAAAATATTTACTATTTTCATGTATCTGGGATTTATTTTAGTATGCACTATGAGGGATGAATCTAAACTAATTTTATTTTACTTAAATTCCTACTGAGTTATTCCTTTACAAGTTCATGAAATAGCTCTTCCTTTCTGGTGGTGTCATTTTTATTTTCTAGCAAATTCTTATATGGAACAAAATCAGTTTCTGGACTAGCTAGTCTGTGTTCTGTAATTATATACATTTTTTTCTTCTTTCAGTAGTAGATTATTTTAATTATATGGTGTTACATTTAAATATCTAGTGTGGCTAGTTCCATCTCATATTCTTCCTTCAAAATTTTCTGTGACAAAATTATTTATTTTTCTTCCTGTGAATATCAGAATCTCGTTAGATTCTCCTGAAGTTTCATAGAATGTTAATTGGATTTTGTGTAAATCATTATGAGGGTTATAATGAATTTATGTACAATTCATTTATGTATGAATTTATGCACATTTTCAATCAGCTTTTGATGTTTGTGACTATAGGGCACAGATAAGAGTCAATGAATTAATCTAAAATAATAATGAAGACATTTTATCTCAGGTGCCTTCTTCACTTGAGCAATTCAGATGTATAAATAGTCAAGTTGAATTGAAGTCCCTTCATTTTTGCCCCTAAATGTCTGGTGTAGATGTAATCCAACAATCAAGGATCCAATGACTGCCCTCAGGGAGCAGAATAAAAGAAAAAGTGATAAACATTATCATTGAATGGGGGTGCCTGGGTTGCTCAGTCAGTTAAGCTTGGCTCAAGTCTTGGTCTCATGGTTCATGAGTTGGCTCAAGTCTTGGTCTCATGGTTCATGAGTTTGTGCCCCGCATTGTGCTCTGTGCTGACAAGGCATAACCTGGAGACTGCTTCACATTTTGTGTCTCCCTCTCTCTGCCCCTCCCTCAATCACACTCTGTCTCTCTCTCTCAAATATAAATTTTAAAACATTAAAAAAATCAGTGAATGAATTTAGACACTCTTGAAGGGTAATTCACATTTCAATTTTTAACTTTTTTTTTTTTTATTTTTTAGTAGTCTCCATGCCAAACTGGGGCATGAGCTTATAACCCTGAGATCAAGACTCAGATGCTCTACCAACTGAGCCACACAAGCACCCATTAATTTTCATTTTAATTCCCTAGTACTTCAGATGGAAACCTATGTATGATCCCTTCTGCAAGGATCTTCACCTGGTCTGTTTTAGAATTTCTTTTTCTCATTTCCTTTTCCCTTCTCATGCTGGTGGTATCTCCTGGCCCTGGCTAATTCTTGGTATTCCTGAATCTCTCCTGACAGATCAAAGCAGTGATCAGACAGGTTGAAGGATTCAATGGAAATGTAATCTGATCTCATCTTAGCTTCATGTAAGATGCAGCCCGCTGTGAACCAGAATGTAATGCTTGGAATTATCTGATTCCTGCAGCCCCCTCTTCTTTCCGTGCCCTGGTGAATGATGGCTAAGGAAATTTAAAGCATGTAAAACATGGCAAACATTGATTTGTTGACTTGGCCATTGATCCAGATATCTTGCCTTCTTGTAGGTAAAACTAAAGATCTCAAATTCTAGATTGTATGTATAAGGGCAAAACATGTAAGGGTATTCACTTCAGTTGCTTCTTGATTCACAGATATCTTCTTTTCCTTAAACTGTACTTCCAGGTTTGGAGCCAGATGCAAAAGCAAAAGCAAGACAAAAAGCGACCAAAATCCAAAGGAATCTCTGTGAGTAGAACACCTGAGCTGCATAGATGGAGAGCGGAGTTGACACAATTGTGATTTGTTGGTTCACAGACATGACGGAAAGGAATCCTCAGTTTGCAGCTGGCTATGGAAGGCCAGTTACTATGCAGGAAAGCTGAGAACTGGTGAGAGTAAATGGAGAAAGTTACAGGAAAAGAGAGAAAAACTAGATATAAGGAAATTATAGGGACAGAAGACACAGCAAAATTTAGAGTTGGTGTGGACAACATTGAAGAAGTTTCTGGCGACCACTGTTACATTGCTGGCCTCCAATGATCCACATCTCCCTGAATTTGCCCTTGTATTGTGTTCTCTCCTGGAACTGGAATAGAGACTGTGACTTATTCTAAATGACTGGAAGTGGCAGAGGGATCCTAAACAGCTTCCTGGTCTAAGCCTTGAGAAGTTCTGCTTCCAGGCTCTTAGCCCTGATCTCCTTTATAAGGACTCTCTTACTCTGCTGGAGCTATGTGGAGAGGCCATGGGAGATGCTATGTAAGAGGGAGTGGCCCTGAGAGAAAAGCCCAGCCATTCAGGGCCTAGCCAAGCCCAGGCCCCGGCTGACCTACCAGCTGAATGAATTCATAGTGAACACTGGCAAAATCAACAGAGTTACCCAGCTCAGCCCAGGCCGTAATCCCCGAATGGTGAGCAAATGAAATGTCCATTGTTTTAAACCATGAAATTTTGGGGTGGTTTCTCATTTCACACAAAATAGTTGCTGGTATGGTAACAGAGAAGCATTGAAGATAATGGCCCGGTGACTCTGCTTTCTGGGACAGCATCCTGCAGAGAGAATGTGCAGGCCTGGGACTATGGCAAGCTCTGGTCATAACCTTGCTCTTTTCCTTTTTGCTCTGTGGCCTGGGGCAAGTTATTTAATCTTTCAGGGCCTCAGTTTTGTTATCTGTAAAATGAGAAAAATATTTCTTCCCTCACAGTATAGTTAAAGGGGATGAGTGAAAGTTTGGGGCACATAATAAGTATGGACCAAACAAGAGTTCTGTTCCACTTCATCCTTGTGGTTCCCTCCCTCACTGCCCCCCGCCTCTTGGGGTGTGACCTAATCTACATTAATTCTCAAGGGCAGTCCTGTGACCTGCGAAAGCCCATTATTTCTTAGGTCAATTTTGAACTGTGTATTTTATAAACAATCACTACATTTATATGAAAAAGAAGTAATCCACTAAATTCTAAGTGGTGGATTTTTTTTTATGATGGTAGGTTTTGGCGCCAATGTGCATGTGTCTACATGCTGGAACTTCTGCACTGGCTCCTCTGGAGTACCACAGCAGTTTATTAGACTAAGCGTGGGTCGTGAAGGAACGTTACATTCGGTTTATTTTAGTGCAGGAGGGGTGAAGGCACACACTGTATTTCCATTAGATTTTCACAAAAAAGCATTACTATCTCAATTGTTTGTAAGTCCACTTAGGCAAAAAATGCACATTTTTTTAAAGTTGATTTTGAGAGAGAGAGAAAGAGAATGCAAGTGGGGGGAGGGGCAACAAGAGAGGGAGAGATAGAAGCCCAAGCAGGCTCCAAGCGGTCAGTGCGAAGCTCATTGTGGGGCTTGATTCCAGGAACCACAAGATCATGACCTCAGCTGAAACCAAGAGTCAGATGCTTAACTGACTAAGCCACCCAGGTTCCCCAAAATTGCACATTTTGAGGTGTACTGGGTAAAATTTGGTGCTTATTGAACCTCTGCCTTCATACTAGAAGGCAAATTAGGGCCCTGGAAAGAAAGTCCTATATTGAGTGTGTGAATTATGTTAAAACTGTACAGACTCCAACTTTCCAAGCCCTCTGAGAGAAAACACACACACACATACACACACACACACACTCATATGCACACCCATATATGAAAGAGAGGATTAAGGAGAGAAGAAGTCACCCTGCTTGGCCTCAGTTTCCAATTTGTAAAATGAGATAGGCAGACTAGAAGGTTCTCCAAGGTCCTTTCCAGCTCTGAGTGTAGGAGACAATCTCAAATCCTGTGCCTGTATTAGCCCTTTGTGGACAGGGAGATTAAAAACACAGGTGGCTCTCCTGCAAAACTTTAATTGCAGAGCTTTAATTAGAAAAAGAATCAAAATACTCTTTCAGATTATGTTTTCTTAATTTTATTTTTAATTGTGTTTTTATTGTTTCCATTTTATTTTAAGAGAGAAATGAAAGCTGCAGTTTGCTGAAGTGCTGCCCCCGTTCCCCTGCCATACAACTGCCCTAGCAAGTTAACCTAAAACGGTTTCTAAAATGTATTTTTAATGAGAAACCAAGGTCCCTGAAATTTGTTGTGAACATTTTTTCCCCTTTAGACCTCTTATGGGGCTCTGGAGTTTCCATAATTCATTGCCAAGAGCATGGCAAAGGATTTTGGCTTAGTTTAGTAATTACCTTGTGTTAGTCTCACTCAAAGTTCTTTTTCTCTTAATGGGTTAGGAGAGCCATTCAGAGGCTTTGATTCTAGTAATTAAAGTTGCAATGGGAGGGGGACCTGTATGGCTCAGTTGATTAAGTGTCTGACTTCAGCTCAGGTCATGATCTCAACAGCCCGTGAGAGTTCAAACCCCACATTGGGCTCTTTGCTGACAGCTCAGAGCCTGGACCCTGCTTGGGATTCTGCGTCTCCCTCTCTCTGCCTGCTGCCCCTCTCCACTTGCATTCTCTCTCTCTCTCTCTCTCTCTCCCTCTCAAAAATAAACAAACAAAAAAAAACATCTGATGGGCAGGGAAGCTGAAGGTGCATGTAATGTTTAGCCTATTAAAATGGCCATATCCAGGGGCGCCTGGGTGGCGCAGTCGGTTGGGCGTCCGACTTCAGCCAGGTCACAATCTCGCGGTCCGTGAGTTCGAGCCCCGCGTCAGGCTCTGGGCTGATGGCTCCGAGCCTGGAGCCTGTTTCCGATTCTGTGTCTCCCTCTCTCTCTGCCCCTCCCCCGTTCATGCTCTGTCTCTCTCTGTCCCAAAAATAAATAAAAAACGTTGAAAAAAAAATTAAAAAAAAAAAATTGCCATATCCAGAGCTTACACAGGGTAAATTCTTACCAGAGACTCTGAATAGGGCAGGTCAACATGGAAGAAGGCATGAGAAAATGACAGAGCTGAGGAAAGTCTGGGAGTATCTTTCCCTCTCCAAATTAGGTCCCACAATTAGAGTGGACATTTTTTTTTTGCCCCCCGTCATGGCATGAGGGAAAGAGCTCCCCAAGTCTCCCTGTGTGCTTCCAGAATGCTCACTCACTCCCAGACTTCAAGGTGGAGCATGTAAATTAGACCACAGTTTCTCAAACTTTCTGTGGTGGAGGACCAGTTTGCTTCCTCCCCCTGCTCCCCCATGTACTCTGGGCTGATATTTGCCTAAGATACAATGCAAATGAATCACAAAAACAATGACACACAAAAAAAAGACAAACAAAATACAAACGTTGGATTTTAATTATTAGATTTAATTACTCTGTAAAATTGCAATAGAAGGTTCTAACCATCCTCAATTTCTATACTTGGTGCAGATGGTGACAAAAATGTGGGAACAAGTACTGGCCCACGGACCACACTTTGAGTAGCGCTGGCTAAGACCAGGGCAACAGTATTTTCTGGTTCCCAGTAATTATTTCAAGGGTGTTCTTATGACCTGAGCTAGTCCCATTCACCTGAATTTTGGGACTTAATTGAGAACACCGGGACAACAATTCTGTTTTTCTGGCTGGATACCATCTTGGGACCGCAAGAGAAGTGGCTTGAGAATGAGTCAATACTGAGAAAGCAGAACCAAGGGATAGTGAGTCAGAAGCTGGATCTTCTCCTCTATTGCAGAGGAGTATAAGCCAATAAATTAAAATTAAGGAAGCCAGAATTCATCTGGTTTTCTATCATCTGCAAGGGAGCCTTATGTGATACAGTGATTAATTTGCATATTTCCTCATGAGTTCTCAACAGCTTCTCTTTTGCCAGACGCTTACATAGATATCTGGGTATGCCATTCTTTTGGTTATGAAGCTTCCCATGGCCTTAGCTTCCCACTGTGCTCAGCACAAAGTTCAAGTTCCTTAAACCGTCATTCAAAGGCTTTCATAGCAATTTCCCTTCTTATTTTTCAGCCTGTTTTTTGCTACTCTCCTCCTCAGGCACATACCTGTATATCATATTCCTTTGTACAGATATACCATGTTTTGTTTATACATTGATTTGTTTGATTTGTTAAATATTTGGGTTATTTCTGCTTTTTGGCTATATTGATTGAATAAATCTGCTATGAACATTTCTCTACCTGTTTTGGTGTGGATGTACATTTTCATTTCTTGCTTATTCATTTTTATAACTACTTAAAGTCAGACTTCGTCTAAGCATGTCTCTTCCTTAGATTTGGGGAGTAAAACCATATTCGTTCCCTATGAAATGAGGTCTCTGTGGTCTAAATGCAACTTTTATCAAATATCTGGGTGTGTGACCAGACATGTGTTTTTATATATGTTACATAGGTTTACTCTTGTTCCCACTGGCTGGATTGCATTTACTCTTCCCACACATTTTTCTGACTTTCTAAGATTAGAATGTTGAGAACATAAGGTGTTCTTTATTCTTAAATGTTAAACATTATGCACCACCACCATTCCTCCTGATTCAAGGGCTACTTTTGCAAGTGTTAGCAGGAGGGCAAATTGATGCACCCAGATATTTAATAAAAGTTGCATTTAGACACCAGAGATCGCATTTCACAGGGAATGAATATGGTTTTACTCCCCAAATCTAAGAAAGAGACATGCTTAGATGAAGTCTGACTTTAAGTTGTTATAAAAATTAATAAGCAATAAATGAAAATGTACATCCACACCAAAACATGTAGAGAAATGTTCATAGCAGATTTATTCAATCAATATAGCCAAAAAGCAGAAACAACCCAAATATTTAACAAATCAATGTATGAACAAAACATGGTATCTGTCCAATGGAATATAATTTGCCAAAAAATGGCATGTTACATGTTACATCATGGACACATTTTACATGTTACAACATGGGTGATACATGTTACCACGTGGATGAAGGTTGAAACATTATGAAAGAAGCCAGATATAAAAGGTCACATGTTGCATGATTCCATGCATACAATGTCCAGAATTGACAAATCCATAGAAAAAGTAGATTAGTGGTAACCTAGGGGGTGGGCAGGAGGAATGAGAAGACTGAAGGATGCATGAAACCTATGGGGAAAAGCTTCTGTTTTGAATAATGAAAGTGTTCTAAAGTTGACTGTGGTGACTGCACAACATTGTGAATACACTAAAAGCCACTGAATTGTACACTTTTAATGGGTGAATTGTAGGGTATGTGAATTAAGTCTCAATAAAGTGGTCTAAAACAAAAGATTATAGGAGCTTTATTCACACTTGCCAAACCTGGGAAGCAGCCAAGGTGTCCTTCCATAGGTGAGTGGATAAATCAACTCTGGTTTCTCCAGACAGTGGATATTATCCAACGCTAAAAGGGCATAAGCCACTAAGTCATGAAAACACATGGAAGATCCTTAAATGCTTATTACTAAGTGGAAGAAGCCAATCTGAAAAGGCCACACACTGTATAATTATACGATATGAAAGTCTGGAAAAGAAACAACTCTGAAGACAGTAAAAAATCAGTGGATGCCAGGGATAAGGGGGCAAGATGGGATGAATAGGCAGAGCACAGAGGATTTTAGGGCAGTGCAACTACTCTGTGTGACACTACAGTGGAGAACACATGTCATCACACATGTTCAAGCCCATAGAACGTCCAACACCAAGAGTGAACGCTAATGTAAAGTATGACTTTGAGTGATAATGATGTGTCAGTGTAGGTCCACTGATTGTAATAACTGCCCCATGCTGGTTCTGGACGTTGATAGTGGGGGAAGGCTGTGTGTGTGTGTGGTAGGGAGGAAGAGGGGCATATGGGAACTCTGTACTTTCTGCCCAATTTTGCTGTGAACTTATAAAACTGCTCTAAAACTGCTCTACAGAAAGAAAAAGAGGAGGAGGAAACAGAATAAAGAAGAGGAAGAAGAAGTCCCGAATACCTCACAAGGCTCAGCTCAGTTGGCACCTGTTGTAAAAATTTCTCTGGCCTTCTCTCTTCTTCCTGGGAGAAGAACTGATTACTCTGATTTCTGCGTTTTCATTATGTTCTTATTCCTACTTCCTTTACTGTTTATATCACTTTTCGTAGCCATTTACAGGACTCACTAAACTATGACCTGCCCAAGCGTTGAGGCGATACCATATTTTGTTGATATTTCTACTAGAAATACTACACTGTAGAGTTCTAAAAGTTTGGTGTGTGAATAACGAGAGACTACTTACAGCCAGCTAGTATTTTAAATGCAGTTTAAACAGATTTTGCCCGAGACTCTGTTCTACAGGCTTTTTGGAATCCTGAAAATAGCCGTTCCCCATGTGGCTCATCCCAGGGACAGTGATGAGGATGGGAAAGAGAGAGCATTGGGGACTGGTCCTAGAAAATGGAAAAGATATGAGAATCTTAAACCAATGAATTCTCTAGACTTATCTATATGGAGTCTCTTCAAATACAAGCATATCATTCTCCTAGAGCTTTTGGAAAATACTCCTCCTTGGAGACAGTCTAACCTAGTGCAGTGTGAAGTCAAGGACCAGACTTTTGTGTGGTGACACAGGTCAGCTGGGAACATGTCACAGCTGACATGTGAGAACATGCTCACAGCTTACATGTGAGAACACCTCACTCTACCAAAAGCCATCTCTGCCACCTCTGGATGGCTGCCTGAAATGCTCTGTGAGAGCTTTATATTAAGGCTTAGGAGTTAGATGTATATGAACTGTGTGAGATGTATGGAATTTTAAATTTTGTTATTCATTTATGCCTTCTTGAGAGTCATACATAATCCAGTTCTGGAAAGCAGGTTCTCAGAAGGCAATAGAAGAAACCTATAAAGACATCGGTGCCAGGAGTGAAAAGGAAAAAGTACCTAAGGGGATGATAGAATAACAAGAACGTTTCTTCTCAGACTTGCCAGCATTTAATAGACAAAGTGAATATTCGTAGCCACACAACTGCTTCAATTGTAGCACTAGGGTGACTCTTTATTTTAAGAAGTCACTTAATGTTTAAAAGAGAGGTGTTGAGAACATTGGGGATTTCACTGTCAGGGCTCTGCTACTTCCTAGCTAGGTGATCTTGAGAAGTCATTTACCCTCTCTTAGCTTCAGTTTTGTTCTTTGATAAAAGGGGCAGTAGATACCTGTCCTGCTTACATCATGGGTGATTGTGAAAACTGCTTGCATCATAGAGTGATTGTGAGGTTGCTGCAAGTAAAATGCTTGGGTGTTGGCAAATCATTTATAATTGATGTTAGCATAGATATTGGCAAATCATTTGTTATTTGATGTTAGCTGTGAACCTCCCCTACTAAATATCAGTGGAGGTAATTTCGGTGCTGTCAAAAAAAAAAAAAAAAAAAAAGATGTACCATCAATCCCTCATTCCTTTAAATTTTGAAGGCTCTTTGGGGTGCCTGGGTGGCTCAGTCAGTTAAGCATCTGACTTCGGCTCAGGTCATGATCTCACAGTTTCTGAGTTTGAGCCCTATGTTGGGCTCTGTGCTGTCAGTTCAGATCCTGGAGCTTGCTTTGGATTCTGTGTCTCCCTCTCCCTCTGCCCCTCCCCTGCTCACACTGTCTCTCTCAAAAAATGAATGAACGTTAAAAAAAATTAATTTTGAAGGAGTTTTTACCAGGTTCTGAAGAAAGTTTTAAGTCAAGAGGCACAAATGGCTGTCTAGCCAAAATATGCATTTGTAAAAGACAAAAGCCATTCATTGACCATCTTCTCAAAGAATCATTAATTTGTATCAGGAAATGGGAGATTTTAGACATGCAGAGAGAGCATCACTTCTAAGAAGCATGATATATTTGAGCATTTATGACCCACGGCACCTGCTGCTTCCCTCATCTATTCCAGAGATCACCTGGCATCCACACATGCAGCAGGACACCTGTCCTGTGTCCTTGTGTAACTCTTGGCCTGTGCAGGGCTTTCCCTGGAGCAGCCCCATGAGGTCCTTAAGGACAGAGACCAGGCCTTACAGGTGCTGTGTCTCCTAGTTTCCAACAGTAAATATTCCTTAAATGAAAACTTGGCTGAGTCTGTATGTCAAGGTCAGGGGGAAGTGGCGCCTCCTGGCAGAGTTTATCCTCAAGGCAGGTTACCTATTCCTGCATAATTGAAAGGAGACTCAGCTGGGCGGGTGTGAAGGCTGTCCTGCCCTTTCCCAGATGATCAAGTAATAGTGCCATGCCAGAGGTGTCAAATAAAGGACATTACAGTTTAAGAAAGACAGGACAGATTAGGAGGCAGTTCAGAGGACAGCTGGAGCTTCTCAACCCTTTTTCTTGGCAAGGCACTCTTAGGAAAAGGTTAGATTTACAGAGCCCACAAGTGTAATCAGTCAGCTGAGGCTGCTCCAGACTAGGTTGTGCCCTAAGGCTATGACACTTCTAGGTCCTGTCCTGCCCCCAGAGGACTGAAGGGATCAACAGCTTAGCATCTGGTAACTTATCCTGGCCTTTGGGGAATGGTATGAACTGATGTGTTTCTCCCCAGTCATAGGTTGAAACCCTAATCCCAATGTGAAGGTATTAGGAGTTGGGGACTTGGGGAGGTGATTAGGTCATGAGGGTGAGGTACTCATAAATGGGATTAGTGCCCTTAGGAAAA
The DNA here is from genome assembly GCF_023721935.1 of Panthera uncia. Lineage (NCBI taxonomy): Eukaryota > Metazoa > Chordata > Mammalia > Carnivora > Felidae > Panthera > Panthera uncia. Next base: position 22,327,562 of record NC_064807.1, read on the forward strand.
GAGATCCCAGAAATCTGTCACCCACTTGTAAGGAAAAGATATACCTGTGTGTGAAAGTTGATCTCAACAGACATTGAATCTGCCTGTGTCTTGATATTGGACTTCACAGCCTCTAAAACTGTGAAAAATGCATGTGTGTTGTTTAAAACCACTCAGTCTATGGTATTTCTGGTATAACACCCCAACTCACTGAGAAGGGATTTGTACACCTATTAGGGAATTGATGTAGAGAACAGAGACTGTATGTATTTTAAGTAGAGTAAGAAGAAGTAGGGTCAAAGTTTTATGAAAGATTGAAATAAAAGGAGAAACTACATTCTTCAACTTGAAAATACTGGATCGCTTTGTCAAAGGATCTGTGTGTGTGTGTGTGTGTGTGTGTGTGTGTGTAGCATGTCCCCCCAATTTTTATGCAGTTTACGCTTCACTAACTTCAGAAAAGTAAGTGCTATACAGGCTTAACCCAAGATTATTTGAAGATTTAATTATTTACATTTATTTTATACTGATTTTAGTTTGGGGGATATTTAAATAATGAATTATTGATTTTAGTTGAGTTGTCCTCTCTGAAGATGGTAAAGGCTGAGTGAACCATAAAACTAAAATGTGGTATGTAACATGTATAAAACTCAGTAAGAGTGAAAAAATTTAAGGTCTATATCTGGATTCATGGAAGGCAAAAACATTCTATAGGAAAGATGGATTTGAGGACATATGTGATCCTGAGTGTAAATGTCTGAGTACAAGCAAATATTTCTGGTACCTTTGCAGACTTTCAAGGCAGTGGAGCCGGTGAGACCCAAGTCAAGGTCTCCAAACAGTAAAGGGGCACCCAAGTAATATATAGGTTTTAGATGGAACAAGCAGAAAATTTCATTAAGTTAAGTATATGATACTCATGAAGTTTTGACATGATTGGGTGGTGGGGCAGTCCAGAGCCGATGGCCAAGAAAGAATTCTTGAAGACATCTTTGGTGCAAAAAGGTGATTTTTTAAAGCACTGGGACAGGACCCATGGGCAGAAAGAGCTGCACTATAGGTGTGAAGGGTGACTATTTTATTCAGTCGGTGGAGATAAAGTCAAGAGAGAGTTCCTAAAGGGATTTTCATATGCTGAAGACTCAGATTATTGGAGGCCTAGCTATTGTCAAGTTAAGGTTGTTTTTCCATCAGGCAAAGCATTAACATTGACAGTAGGGAGTTCCTGAACTTTAGGCTGTTGATGGGATTGCCTTTTTCTGGTAAACTGGTGAAGACTTTTATCAGTTTAGCCATTTGCTTTTTGTCCTTTCTTGTTTTGGGGTAGTTGGGACTGTCCAAGGAATATCACACATAGCCCACCTTGGGGGGGGGGTGCGGTGCTAGCTTGTGCTTGCCCCTCAGCTGCCTCATACTCCCTCATCATATCCCCTCTTTTGACCCTTAAATCTTTAAGGTTGTTGAAGGTGGAAGGTCTCACCTTCTGTACCTTCTAACTGCTGAATAGGGGCATAGAGGTGTCTCTACCTATGGGTCAATATTGACCAGATGGGGAACATAAAGGGGAGTTACTATAGTAAAGGCAGCTGAATTCAACGTGGAGAGTAAGGTGGTATCTTTGTGGTTAAAGATCATCTGTCATCGAGAAGTCACTGTAGTGATGGAGTCTTGGCACCAAGATGACAGTCATCGAAAAAGGCAACAGATTAGGATTAGCATGACCAGAAGAATGAAAAGTCCAACAGAGACCCTTAAGAGTCAACCATAAACCTCCCCCAAACCTGGAACTTAACCAATCACTGAAAGAGAGAAAGACTTTGTAAGGCCTCAATTTGGGTATTCATATCTTTTAAGAGCCCTGAGACATTTTTGTGATAGTCTGGGATGTATACCCAGCATTCTGTTTTAATAATAGCACGTGTGCCACCTTGGGCCACTGTTAAAACATCTAAAGCCCTTCTATTTTGTAAAACTGCTTTGTGCATCTGTGTGGCTTCAGTGTCCAGTAAGGAGATGCTGTTTTGTGAGTCATTGAGTGCCTTTATAGTGTATTTATTAAGGGCATCCATATGTCAACTTACACTTTCTAACCCTACAGATGGAGCAAACATGGATGCCAAATGATCATACCATTGGAAAACAGATCATGTCCATCTTTATTTTCAACTTGGAAAATTTCTTTTCTCACACTTAGGTCTTTCATCCATTTTGAGTTTATTTTTGTGTATGGTGTAAGAAAGTGGTCAGTTTCATTTATATGTTTCTGTCCAGTTCTCCCAGCACCATTTGCTAAAGAGACTATCTTTTTTCCATTGAATATTTTCCTGATAGTCAAAGATTGGTTGGCCATACATTTGTGGGTCCACTTCTGGGTTCTCTATCTATTCCATTGGTCTGTCTGTTTTTTGCCAATACCATACTGTCCTGATGATTAGAGCTTTGTAGTAGAGGCTAAAGTCTGGGATTGTGATGCCTCCTGCTTTGAGTTTCTTCTTTAGTATTACTTTGGCTATTCAGGGTCTTTTGTGGTTCCATACAAATTTTAGGATTGTTTGTTCTAGCTTTGAGAAGAATGCTGGTGCAATTTTGATTAAGATTGCACTGAGTGTGTAGATTGCCGTGGGTATTAAATTTTAATTTAATATTTACTCTTCCAATCCATGAGGATGGAATGTTTTTCCATTTCTTTGTGTCCTCCTCAATTTCCTTCATAAGCTTTCCACAGTTTTCAGCATACAGTTGAGATCTTTTACATCTTTAGGTAGGTTTATTCCTAGGTATTTTATGGTTCTTGGTGCAATTGTAAATGGGATCAGTTTCTTTTTTTCTCTTTCTCTTGCTTCATTATTGATGTATAAAAAAGCAACCGATTTCTGTATATTTATTTTGTACCCTGACTTTGCTGAATTTGTGTATCACTTCTAGCAGTCTTTTGGTGGAGTCTTTCAGGTTTTCCATGTAGAGTATCATGTTGTCTGCAAAAAGTGAAAGTTTGACTTCTTCGACAATTTTGATGCCTTTGATTTCATTTTGTTGTCTGATTGCTGAGGCTAGGACTTCCAACACTATGTTAAACAGTGGTGCGAGTGGACATCCCTGTTGTGTTTGTGATCTCAGGGGGAAAGCTCTCAATTTTTCCCCATTGAGGATATTAACTGTGGGCTTTTCATATATGGCTTTTATGATGTTGAAGTATGTTCCTTCTATCCTCACTTTCTTGAGGGTTTTTATCAAGAAAGGATGCTGTATATTGTGAAATGTTTTCTGCATCTATTGTCAGGATCATATGGTTTTTATCCTTTCTTTTATTAATGTGATGTATCACATTGATTGATTTGCAAATATTGAACCAGCCCTGCAGCCCAGGAATGAATCCCACTTGATCCTGGTGAATAATTCTTTTTATATGCTGTTGAATTTGATTTGCTACTATCTTGTTGAGAATTTTTGCATCCATGTTCATCAGGGATATTGGCCTGTAGTTATTTTTTGTGGGGTCTCTATCTGGTTTGGGAATTAAAGTAATGCTGGCTTCACAGAATGAGTCAGGAAGCTTTCCTTCCATTTCTCTTTTTGGAACAGCTTGAGAAGGATTGATATGAACTCTGCTTTAAATGTCTGGTAGAATTCCCCAGGGAAGCCATCTGGTCCAGGACTCTTATTTGTTGGGAGATTTTTGATAACTGATTCAATTTCTTTACTAGTTATGGGTCTGTTCAAATTTTCTATTTCTTCTCAGTTGAGTTTTGATAGTGTGTGGGTGTTTAGGAATTTTTCCGTTTCTTCCAGGGTGTCCAGTTTGTTGGCATATAATTTTTCATAGTATTCTCTGATAATTGCTTGTATTTCTCAGGGATTAGTTGTAATAAATCCACTTTCATTCATGATTTATTTGGGTCTTCTCTCTTTTCTTTTTGAGAATCCTGGCTAGAGGTTTATTTTTTCAAAAAGCCACCTCTTAGTTTCATTGATCTGTTCTACTGTTTGTGTGTGTGTGTGTGTGTGTGTGTGTGTGTGTATTCTATATTGTTTATTTCTACTCTGATCTTTATTATTTCTCTTCTTCTGCTGGGTTTGGGGTATCTTTGCTATTATGCTTCTTGTTCCTTTGGGTGTGCTGCTAGATTCTGTATTTGGGATTTTTCTTGCTTCTTGAGATAGGCCTGAATTGCAATGTATTTTCCTCTTAGAACTGCCTTTGCTGCATCCCAGAGGGTTTGGATTGTTGTGTTTTCATTTTTATTTGTTTCCATATATTTTTAAATTTCTTCTTTAATTGCCTGGTTGACCCATTCATTCTTTAGTAGGATGTTCTTTAACCTCCATGCATTTGGAGGTTTTTCAAACTTTTTCCTGTGGTTGATTTCAAGTTTCATAGCATTGTGATCTGAAAGTGTGCATGGTATGATCTCAATTCATTTATATTTATTAAGGGCTGTTTAACATCAAAACCCTAGAGGAGAAAGCAGGCAACAACCTCTTTGACCTCAGCTGCAGCAATTTCTTATGCGGCACATCTTCAAAGGCAAGGGAATTAAAAGCAAAAGTGAACTATTGGGACTTCATCAAGATAAAAAGCTTCTGCAATGCAAAGGAAACAGTCAACAAAACTAAAAAGCAACCAATGGTATGGGAAAAGATATCTGCAAATGACATATTGGATAAAGGGCTAGTATCCAAAATCTATAAAGAAATCCCCAAACTCCACACCCAAAAAACAAATAATCCTGTGAAGAAATGGGCAGAAGACATGAGTAGACACTGTTCCAAAGAAGACATCCAGATAGCCAAGAGACACATGAAACTATGCTCAACATCACTCATCATCAGGGAAATAGAAACCAAAGCCACACTGAGATACAACCACATGCTGGTCAGAGTGGGTAAAATGAACAAATCAGGAGACTGTGGATGCTGGTGAGGATGTAGAGAAACATGAACCCTCTTTCAGTGTTCAAGGGTGCAGCTGCTTTGGAAAACAGTATGGAGGTTCCTCAAAAAATTAAAAATAGAACTACCTATGATCCAGCAACAGCACTGCTAAGAATTTACCCAAGGGATACAGGAGTGCTGTTGCATAGGGGGCATATGTACCCCAATGTTTATAGCAGTGCTTTCAACAATAGCGAAATTATGGAAAGAACCTAAATGTCCATCAACTGATGAGTGGATAAAGATGTGGTTTATATATACAATGGAATACTAATTGGCAATAAGAATAAAATGATGCCATTTGCAGCAACACAGATGGAACTGGAGGGTATTATGCTAAGTGAAATAAGTCAGTCAGAGAAAGACAGATACATGTTTTCACTCATATGTGGATCTTGAGAAACTTAACAGAAGACCATGGGGGAAGGGAAGGGGAAAAATATAGTTACAAACAGAGAGGGAGGGAGGCAAACCACAAGAGATTTAAATACAGAGAACTGCGGGTTGATGGGGGAGGGAGGTGAAAGTGGGTGATGGGCATTGAGGAGGGCACCTGTTGGGATGAGCACTGGGTGTTGTATGTAAGCCAATCTGACAATGAATTATATTTTAAAAAATGAATTTGGAAAGTTAGCTGGGGTAGTGATAATTTTAACCATGTGTCCATGAATCCAGGCAAAACCTAAGGTACAATGACCTATTGATCCTGGAGGGAACCAGGGCCATAGATTAGTTCCACATATCCAGTTAGTTCCATTTGGAGCTAGCCATCTGATCCCAGGTCGCCCTATCCAAATAGTAGCAAACCAGTTGGTAGCCTGAAGTACAATTGTTTGGGAGCATGTGTCTAGTGGTAGCCAACCTAGATAACGTGTGTTACTTGCCCAGGTATCATATGTATGATTTCTTTGTTCCTAGCCTAAAACTGCCTTTTGGCTGAGCTGTATAATGGTGAATGTGAGCCATAGGAATATATCTCAAATTTGATATGTCATTTTCAGTATAGTGATAAGTAGGGTTTTGTAACTTAGGCACTTGGTGGACATTAATTTGTGGGTTTGCAAAATCAGTTAATATTCTAATAGTTTGAGGGTATGAAAAATTCTGGTTATGTCCCCGCAAATTCCACGTTTTATTCATCATGGGCTGGGAAGAAACATTTTGATTGGTAATAGGTTTATCTTGAAATATAGTATCTTCATATATTATCTCTGAAATGTAAGCATACAGGGAGTGCCAGTTGTAACCTCATACTAGATGTACTCAACATGGGCAAAACTCCACATATCCAGCAAGCCATCTGATTTTGTAGTTCGGCATAATGCTGTGCCCACTGCAGAAAGGAATTTGTCAGCTAAGATACATGCATAGAGAATAAAGAGAAAATATTCAACCTTCATTGTCGTTTGAAGAGGAGTTTGAGATCTTCTACAGGATCACAGGAATAAGAAGGCACATTTGTTTGCTCATTGCTTCCTGTGAAGGAGGTATAGGTTTTATTCTGCATACGTGAGTCCATGAAGATTGCCCCTATAAATTTACTGCAGTGGGAATACATAATATGACCCAATATGGGCCTTTCCATTTTGGAGTTCAGTCTCCTATGTATTTGACTTCCAATCCTTTAGATAAACCATGTCTCTAGGACTTACATGGGGTGGGTTTTCAGTTACAGTTAAATCAAAATCATACTAAGTAACTTATGAATTAGATCAGCCTCAAGTGAATAATTTAATAATATATTATAATCTTCATCTACTAACAAGTCCACTGTAAGAAATGGTTTTCCATATAACAACTCAAAAGGGCTGAGTCCCAGAGGTTGCTCTGAAGTGGTTCTTGCTCTGAAAAGTCCTATTGGTAAAGGAGTAACCCAATTTTGCTGGGTCTCTAAGCTAAGTTTAGCATGGTGTCGTTTTAAAATATGATTAGCTTTGTCCGCCTTTCCAGAAGATTGTGGATGTCAAGCTGAATTTAGAAAATATTTGATTTTTAAAGCCTGTGCTATTTGTTGGGTTATTTGTGCAGTAAAAGAAGGACCATTGTCACTTTGCAGGGATTACGGAAGGCCAAATCTGGGAATAATTTCTCATAGTGAAACTTTGGTTACTACTTTGGCCTTTCCAGTTTTGCATGGAAAGGCCTCGATCCACCCGGTGAAAGTATCAACAAACACTGATAGGAATTTATAGCCTTTGCAAGGAGGCATCTGTGTGTAATCAAGCTGCCAGTCCTCTCCTGGATATGATCCACACCTTTGGTTTGGTTTAAAAGTGGGGGTGGGTGCAGACTGCACTCTCTGGGTTTACCTGTGCACAAACAACACAGGATTGGCAGACCTGTTTTATCGTAGCTGTTAAATTTTCTCCATCAAACACATTGCTGATTAAACATCTTAGAGCATCTTTGCCCAAATAGGTAGCTTGGTGTAAACCTTGTATTACCTTCCATTGATTATTTTTGGGTATAAAGATTTTTCCCTCGCTGTTAACAAACCAGTTCCGTGTATCTTTAGTGTAACCTCATTTCTGGGCTATGAGGATCTCCTGGTCTGAATAGCTTGGAGTTATGGACTCCATTGAGGTTAAGACTGGTATTAGATTTAGTGTCTGTTTATTTTGTCCTGCCAATTTGGCTGCACAGTCTGCTAAATTGTTTCCTTTAGATTCTAGGGTCATATCCTTTGATGACCTTTCAGGTGAATCACAGCTACCTCCTTATGTAGGTGTACAGCCTCAAGAAGAGCAAGAATTTCAGGCCCATATTTGATTGGGGAATTATGGCTTGATAACTGTCCCCTTTTCTTCCAAGTTGCTCCATGGTCATGTAACACCAGAAAGGCATATTTGGAGTCAGTAGAAATAGTAATTTTCATACCCTTTGCCAATTGAAGAGCATGAGTAAGTGCTATTTAGTTCAGCCTTTTGAGAAGAAGTGTTGGTTGGAAGGGCTTTTGCCTCAGTGGTCTTAATTAAACTATTGCATATCCAGCTTTTCTTTCTCCTTTATCCATGAAGCAACTACCATCAGTAAACCAACTGTCATCTGCATTTTTAATAGGGGAGTCCTTTAAATCTGGCCTGCTAGAGTAAACAAGATCAATAATTTGTGAGCAATCATGCTCTATCCTGGAAGTATAAATGTCAGGTCCAGGCATAAGGGTAGCTGGGTTTAGAATCTGGCATGCTTTAAGGATTATTTCAGGCATATCTAAAAGCATAGCTTGGTATTTAGTTAGTTGGCCTCCCATCATGCATTGGTAGCCCTTAGTCTCTAGGACACTCTGGACTCGATGTGGAGTCGTCACTGTCAGGGACTGTCCCATACTAAATTTTGAGGCCTCGTCTACCAGGAGGGCTGTTGCAGCCACTGCTGGAAGACAAGCAGCCACCCTGGGGCTACTTTTCAAGTGACTTTGAAACGGAGTCCACCGCTTCTGTCTCATTTCCTAATTTCCGAGTAAGAACTCCCAAGGCTTGTCCCTGTTTCTCTGGTACGTATAAAGTAAAAGTTTTTTCCAAAATCAGGGCTGATGAAAGCCTAGCCTTTAATGTTTGAAAAGCCAGCTGGTAAGCTTTTGTCCAGAGTAAAGTTTCCTCAATTAAGGGGAAATCCAGGAATCCATATACGGCAAAAACCTGCCATACCTAGGAAAGTACTTTTTTTTTTTTTTTTTTGGAGTTGGGGGTCCAAGGTGTAATATAGCCTTTTTCCTGTCAAAGGACATGGTATAGTGGTGACCTGGCGTTCGCTCATATCCCAAATATTTTATCTTTTGTTTGGATATTTGCACCATTTTTGGAGAGACACGATACCCTGTCTGCCAAGAAATTAAGTAAAGTTATGGAATTGCTATCAGACATTTCTTTTGTGGGACCACAGATTGAGATATCATCCACATATTGGACTATAGTTCCTTGAGGCAGGGAGATATCATGAAGATCTTTGCTGAGTACAGCCCTGAATAAGTGAGGACTGTCTTGAAATCCCTGAGGCAGGACTGTCCAAGTTAATTGAGCAGCTTGTGGGCTAGAGGGTGAGGCCCACTCAAAGGCAAATAGTGGCTACATTTCCAGACTCAGGAATGCAAAAGAAGGCATCTTTTAAATCCAATATCGTAACCAGTTGGCATCACCGGGGATGTCAAGGTAAGGCTTTAGCTCTCCAAGTATTAAAGAGAATAAGCCACCCTCTTCTTTAGTAAGAGGAAATCTGCTTCCCAGTTTATACATTAAGTCTCATCCAAGTAATGGAGTGAGACAAGACAGAAGAACTAGGAAAACATGAGTAACCGAATGATTTTTATATTTACAGGTGAAAGGCATTGTCTGATGGCACGTTTTAGTTTCCCCTTCTATGCCAACAATTTAATGGTTAGAAAGACAAGTAGGACTGGAATGATGAATAAGAACAGAGTAAGTGGTTCTTGTATCAATAAGGAAATTGATAAACTTACCTCCCACATCCAGGATAATCTGAGGCTCAGTCATCTTGATGTCAGAGGGAGCTGGACCAGCCTCAGGGACCCATCATGTCAGATTTTCCAGTCTCAGCTCTTGGGCAGGGAAGTGAGTGCCTGACCTCCTCTTTCTCTGGAGACGAGGACAGTCTCTCTTCCACTGTCCTTCCTCTTTACAAGCAGGACATGGTCCAGGAAGAGAGCTCTTGTTGAGAAATTCTTTGTTCCAGTATCCCACTTGGTCACATCTGAAACATGGGGTCTTACCTGATCTTTTATCTGGAGCCCACCCTTGACCTTGCCCGTGGTTAGTCCAGTGTTGTTGGGAGTTCACAATAGTGGCAGCCAATATTTGAGCCTATATCTTACCCTGTAATTTAGCCCTCTTCCTGTTCCTGTCTAACTGCTATATCTCTATTATTAAAAGCTCCTGTAGCCACCTCCAAGAGGTATTGAGTAGGAGTTTGAGGGCCTAAAGCCATTTTAGTTAATTTCTGACAGATATCAGGTGCAGCAGATTGGTTTATGAAATGCAGGTTTAAAATGGTCACTCCCTCAGGTGTAGTTAGGCCCAAATTTGTATAGTCATGGATAGTTTCTACTAATTGACACTGAAATACAATGGGATTTTCATCAACTCCTTGGGTGACCCATTGAATCCTGTCACAGTATACAGGTTTAGGGAACCCCTTTTCCTTTCCTTCTATCAGGTAGATAATCATACAATCTTGTCTTTCCCTTCCATGATTATCCTCCTGGTAGTTCCCGTGGGGTTCAGTGTTTGGAGCAGCAGAGCCCCCCACTGGATAGCGTTCACTATCTCTCATTGCTACTTCATTAGCGAACTCCTAGGCTCATGCCCAAATTTGTTCTTCTTCCTCAGGGGTACAACAATGAGCTAGTATGATATATATATCTTGCCAAGTGAAATCAAACATAATAGATACTTGTTGAAAGTCCTCAATAAGTTGAGAAGGGTTCTCAGAATACTGTCCTAGTTGTTGTTTTATCTGAGCTAGGTCTGTCATGGAGAAGAGCACATGGACTCTAATTGTGCCCATTTCTCCATTAGCGGCCTCCATAAGAGGATGCATTCCAAACTTGGGTGGAACTCCTGGAAGATAGGGGTTTCCTCTCCTAGTATGTCTAGCTGGCCTGGAGGCAGAGCGGTCTTGGGGTCTATAAGGAGAAGGGATAGTAACAGAACAAGCCTCCTCTTTGGACAGGCCAGTGATTGCCCCCGAAGCCAAGGCTTACTAGGAGGAATGGGCCTATTTAGACAATCATTATCCAATATGTCCCAAGTGGGTCTATTAACCTGCTAGGTCATTAGGCACATTCTGCAAGAGGCCCTCAGGTCCAATTCCTCATTTAGAGCCATAAAAGCCTGGACATAGGGGACTTCAGTCCACCTGCCTTGCTTCTTGCAGAAGAGATTCAAACAATAGATCATATTGAAGCTTAATGTCCCATTAATGGCCACTTTCCTTGTCTCCTAAGGGGTACTGAAGCCATGTCTTGTTACAGTAGGAGATTAGTTTTTCTTCTTTAGATCTTGTAATCCAAATTGTTTCCAGTGGGCCAAAAGGCATCCGAAGGGAGATTCCTTGGGGACAGAAGAAGAGGCTCCCATGCTTCTCCTTAGGAGAAAAGTAGAGAGAAAAGAGAGAGAAGGTCCATTATCCCTGAGAATGACCCCCAACTCCCAGGTGGCATCCCTTGTGCAGGATATGTCGAAGGTTCCTGGTGTCAAAGTGACGGGAGATGTTTCTTGAAGTTGCTATGACCACCAATCAGCCAACCAAGGACTCCTGAAGGGGGAATGCTACCATCCCCCTGCTTCCCCATTGCATTCTAGATTAGACGGGTGCCTGTTGTAGGGACCAAAATAATGTACCCTGAAAGCAGTGCCCTAAAAGACCATGCCTTGAAGAATATGCCCTGATGGCCATGCCTTGATTACTTAGTCTTTGATGAGCATGCTGTGGAGGCCATGCTTTAGTTTCTCAAAAAACCTAAGATTTTTAGCCCATGAAAAACACAAGAAAATTTACGGGGTGGGGGAGAGCTACCCCATTTTGTATTTTAAGTAGTTAGTAGAGGATAATGACTGAAAACAGTAAAGATAGGAATCCATCATGATCTAAGTGACATTCCAACACATATAGCATTTACAGCCAACTTCCCTAGAAAACAGTCCCTGACTGGGTTTTAATTCCTGTGAGTAGGACCCCTTGGAAGTCACCCAGGTCACTCCTAGGAGGATACCCCAGGGATAAGTCCTGAGCTTTTCCACCCATTTCCCAAAGGGAGAGTCTTTTCCACCCAGTTCCCAAAGGGAGGAGAATTCCACTGATACCCAAACTGGAGGTCAGGGATCAGGTTCCGCCGACAGCCTTCAGGCATCCACTAAAGAGTAGCCTTGGCCAGGATTCATCAGTTCCTGTTCGGCCTCCGATTGAGGTTTTCCTCAAAAGGAAATTGGGATTGCACGATGCCAATGTTCCCAACTACATTGGGGGATCAGATGGGAGGAGACCAAGGATCCTGTCACCAGAGACTTGAGAAAGGCAGCCTCGCTGTTTGCTGTTAACTGGCTGAAGGGTGCCCGTTATGTGGTTTAAGAGTTTTGTTGAGGAGATAAAGAAAAGAGGGGGTGCTGCCTGCTCTTTCCTTACAGATAGAAGATGTTGATATCCCAGACGAGCCCCCATAGTAAGGTTGCAGGGTTTTTTTACCACAGTACCCGGGATTCGTTGTCTTGCCGCTTCAAAGAATGAAGAGGTGGACACAAAATGTGTAGCAGGCACAAGTTTATTAGAGTATAAGTTTAGAAAATAAGAATAGTAGGAAAACTCTCTTTATAGCGAGGGGACATTCAAAAGTGAATGCCCGCAGACTATAGGCAAAGATCTTTGTTTTATAAGGGTCTGGTTAGCACCCCTTCCCTTCTCCCTCATTCCTTCTCAGGTTCTACCATTATTGACTGGACAGCTGTAGGTGCTGGGTTGTCCATTCCTGACTGGCTCAACTCCATTGTGTGAGGAGTCAGGCTGGTTATACTGTCCCCTGTATGACGAGTTTTATGGTTTAGCTAGGTATTTTGATTGTCAAATTCCTGACGGGAACCTGAGGGGAAGTAGGTGCGTCTCTTCCATTCTTAACAGGGACCTTAGGCCCGAGGGGGTTTGTTGTAGTCAAACACTTGCAGCATTGTTCCCAAATATGTGTTTTTCCCCTTCTAGGGACCTCAGGTCCTAACCCTTCCCTCTCTGCCATCTTATCCTGTTTCCCTATTATAGTGGTGCCCTTCCATTTTGGAATTAAATCCCCTTTTTCTTTTTTTCTTTTTCTTTCTTTCTTTCTTTCTTTCTTTCTTCCTCTTCTTTCTCTTTCTTTCTTTTTCTTTCTTTCTTTCTTTCTTTCTTTACTCTTTCCTTTTCTCTTTCTTCCTTCCTTCCTCCCTCCCTACTTCCCTTCCTTCCTTCCTTCCTGTCTGTCAGCCTGTCTGTCTGTCTGCCTGCCTGCCTTTTAAATAAACCGGTCTTCTCAGTTCTAGTAACTGTCAGATCAGGTTTAGGGAGGACATGGTCGGCATACTCGTTTAGATATTTATGAATTACCCAGGCCTCAAATGAATAATTGAATAAAGCACTATAGTTTTATCTATTGATAGGTCTACAGTGAGAAAAGTCTTTTATGTACAATTGGTGCAGGAATCCATCCCATTTTCCAGTCACTTAAGTAATCATATGCCCATGGTGTCTTGTTATTATCTGCACAGAATAACAAGCACAAAGATTGGCATATCTGTGCTACTGTCACCATTGCTCTGAAGTTTGCTTCAAGTTGTCTAGTTTAGGCTACGATTTAAAGCAATCAGAACTAGAATTCACATCAATAAAGGTATGTCATTGAAACTTTTTTTTTCTCTCTCAACCCCTCATTTACAGAGATAGCCAAATGAAGACTATTTTGCTTGTAAAACAAGTCTAATTTTGATTTGGTCTTGGGGCTCCTGGGTGGTTCAGTCAGTTCAGCGTCCAACTTGGGCTGGGGTCATGATCTCATGGTTCGTGGGTTAGAGCCCCGCAGCACAGAACCTGGAGCCTGCTTCAGGTTC
>NC_064807.1:22366054-22474862 GCF_023721935.1 Panthera uncia
TGCCTGCACCAGTCAGGAGAGTGAGGCTTCAAGATGCAAGTTCGTACACTAAATTAGGAATCCTCATTTCTGATTCCCTGTGAAACCGGTATTTGGTAGGATGCTCACAGTCTGCCAGTTGTTTTCAAAGGAGCCACAAGAGCTTTAATTGCTCTTTGGATCTAGCTGTGAGTCTAGTAGGAATGGTTCAGGGGGGAACCCCAGGTATAAGCCAATTGAGGCCTTCTGAACGGAGAGGAAGAGGCAGAACCATTTGTCCCACCTTTCAGGATCCCGGATAGCAGGAGGTGAGTCTCTCCAGCAGGCGGATTACATGTTTTTTATTAGGCAGAAACTCTCACGTAATTGCCTTAAATTGCAGGTATTGATATATTTATGCCCCTCTGTGTCCCGTTCTGTGTTAAGAAGCATCACCATGTTTATCGTAGTAGGAGGTGGAAGAGAATTGTATTTGTGACTATTTCCACTACTAGAAAGTGCACTATTAGTGTATTTGAAAGATGTGGAAAATTAGAGGAGAATCCTCATAGAGTCCCACCTTCAAGACAATTACCATTAGCTTTTTCATGCATCTTCTTAGAGGATGCATGCTATGCCTACTTTCAACATTTCTTAGGTAATGTGAACTTAAAGGAAAAACAGTATCATAGACATTTTTGTGCTATTATATGCCTTCATAACATTTTTATGATAATCTAATATATAGTAGAGTAGTATATTCACTTTTTGTTGACATTGGGTGGAGTCTGAATTTTTTGAATTTTAATATTTTGTTAAGTACGTTTGGTCATAATTGTACTTGATTATAAACCGTCCTGTTCCAAATAGAAGAAAGCTTTTCCTAAATGTCTGATTAACCCAGGATTCTGTTCCCAGGAACAAATGCTTTTCCTCTTTCTCCATGCTCCTAGATGAATTATCCACTCAGGTGTTTACGTGTTTCAGCGCTGGATTCTCCTCTGAGATTCTTTTTCTTTTTTAATATGAAATTTATTGTCAGATTGGTTTCCATACAACACCCAGTGCTCATCCCAACAGGTGCCCTCCTCAATACCTCTGAGCTTCAAGGCAACGAAACCACCTGCTTGCTAATACGTCCTCAGTGTAAGATCTTCCAAACTTAACCTGTAGTCTTCCTTTATCGCTAACCTTCCCTTCCCAAGTCTCAGTCTCAGTAGCACCTGAACACCAATCAAGAAACCCAATCAAGAAACACAAGAGCCATTTTACATTCCTCCCTCTCCTTTTTTCCTGTAGCTAGTCAGCTAGTACATGGAGGAACTGAAAAATATGTTGTTCAGAGAAATCCTAGAGCTCTCACAATATACTGTATTCCCCACAAATAGAAGGTAAGACCCTTCAGGTCCTGAGCTATGTTTTATAATTAAATTTTAAATTATATTACTAATGTATGTTTACATCCCCCGAGTCAAAATTAAAACATTCTTATTAAAGTTAAATACCGCATTCCAAAACAAAATCCAGCATCTCATTCCATATCAATTAATTAATTAATTAATTAATTAATTTTCTTGGTATTTATATCAATATAGATGATCGGTTTCCTACTTGGTTTAATTCAGTATGCTACTGTCAATATTTTGGTGCCCAAATTGTCACATTTACTCATTACTTCAGTCTGACATCTGTGTTATTTTGATATCCCAATCAGTTTCTATTTTCTGACACAAAGAGGTCTTTTAGACTCATTGTATGCTTTCCCCTGCATGATCCTGGGTTCAGCCGTTTTTCCAGGTAGCCCTGTTCTCTTATTGGAGAATGGTACTGGGAAGCCGAGGTAATTATGGTAGAAGTATTCATTATTATTAGGATGTTGCTGCTTGCAGGTTCTTTCAGTAAATAGGGCTAGGAAATATGTATATGTAAAATCACACACGCACACACACTCACACATTTAAATATTAGTTTATTTCTCTTTATATCTATATATGTTGAGATTCACGAGTTCACACCAATACCTCCATTTCCTATGTACTACCAGAGGGTTCTTTCTAGTTTTCTACCTTTCCAAGTTTTTATCTTCTTTGTCTAACAATGAGAAATCTGGTTGCATTAATTTTTTAACATATGTACTTGCTCAATCTGTCATCCTGTATGGAAGCAATTTCTCATCACCACCACTGTCTCCTCCAAGTATGGTTATCCTCTTTTACTGCTTAGATATTAACGTGTGTGGCAGCTGTGTCATGTAGACACCAATACGCACCAGGCAACTCTTCTATGCGAAGCCCCTCTGCATACTGCTTGGGTTCTGACTCAGCTCTGGGACACTGCTGACACCTCTCTAACTGCCCTCTTCTAGCCCTTTTGGTATGGATGCCGATTTTGCTTGGTTCACCTATTGGCTCTAAGAGGGGGGAATACTAAGAGCAATACTGTATCTTGCCCCCACCCACCTTTCTTGAGACATAATTGATATGCAAAAAAGTGCATGTACTTAAAAGTGTACACCTTGGTGAGTTTTGAAACTGTCTTTATTTTTTAATGTTTATTTAATTTTTTTTGAGAGAGAGAGAGAGAGAGCCAGCAAGGGGAGGAGAAGGGAGCCAGGGAGATAGAGAATCTGAAGTAGGCTCCAGGCTTTGAGCTGTTAGCACAGAGCCTTTATGTGGGGCTCAAACTCACGAACTGCGAGATCATGACCTGAACCCAAGTGGGATGCTTAACCAACTGAGCCACCCAAGAGCCCTACAACTTGATGAGTTTTGATAGTGAAATCATAAGCAAGCTAACAAACATAGTCCTATCTTCCCATTCATTTTGAGCTTTTAAAATTAAAGTTTTTATTGTGAGACAAAAGCAGATTCACATGCAGTTGTAAGAAATAGAGCTTGCTTCAGATTCTGTCTCACTCTCGCTCTGCCCCTTCCCTCCTTATGCTCTTTCTCTCTCAAAAATAAATAAACGCTAACAAAAATTAAAATAAAAAAGATATAGAGCTTATGTATACTTTTTCCAGCTGTCTCAATCATAATATCTCATAAAACTATAGCATAATATGACAACTGAGATATTGACATTGATACAGTCAAGGTATAGAATACTCCTATCACTGCAGGTATTCTGCCTGTTGTCATTGTATAGCCATGCTTCCCTCCTGCCCCTACTCTCCTGCATGTGTTTTTCCATTTTTATAGTTAAGCAATTTCAGTAGTATTTTATATATATGGAATCATATTCTATGTAACTTGCTGGAATTTGCCGTTTTTACTCAGCTTAGTTCTCTGGAGATTCATCTAGGCTGTTGTGTGTTTCAGTTCACTTTTTGTTTTTAATTGCTGAGTAGTATTCCATAGTTTGGATGTTCTACAGTCTTTTTAACCATTGGCTGAACAACAGGTGGGGTTTTCCAATTGTGAATAAAAATACTGTGAACATTTGTGTACAGGTTTTTGTGTGAACATAAGTTTTCATTTTTCTGTGATAAATGTACCATAGGATGATCACCAAATTGCACACAAATTGCAGGAAACTGTGGTTGTTTCTTTTATATTTTCCATCAACAGCATGATGATCTAGTTTGTCCTCATCCTTGCCAGCATTGGTGTTGTCAGTATTTAAAAAAAATTTCTTTAGCTGTTCCAATAAGTGTGTAGCGATATATCATTGTGGTTAGAATTGTACTTCCTGAATGACAAATGATATTAAACATTTTTCTTTGACTTCTTTGCCATCTGTCTTTTGGTGAAAAATGCCTCTTCATGTCTTTCATCCATGTTATAATTGGATTATTTGCTTTTTTTTTTTTATTTTTACCAGTGAGTTGCCAGAGTTCTTTACATATTGTTGATACTAACCTTATGTTGGACACGTAGTTTGCAAGTAGTATTTCCTCCCAATCCATGGCTTGTCTTTTCATCCTATTACCAGTGTTTTCCAGAGCAATAGTTTTAACGTTTGATGAAGATCAGTTGATAAACTTTTCCTTTTATGGGTCATTTTTTTGGTGTCACATCTAAAAACTCTGTGCCTTGTTTTAGATCTTGAAGAATTTTTCTTATTTTTTTAAAAGTTTTATGGTATTATGTTTTACATTCAAGTCTGTGATCCATTTTGAGTTAATTTTTTAAAAGGCTTCTTTATTTTGAGTGAGAGACTGGGAGCACCTGAGCCAGGGAGGGGCAGAGAGAGAGAGAGAGAGAGAGAGAGAGAGAGAGAGAGACAGGGAGAGGGAGGGGGAGAGAGAGAGAGAGAGAGAGAGAGAGAGAGAGAGAGAGAGAATCTCAAGCAGTCAGCTGTGCTGTCAGCGCAGAGCCAGAGGCAGAGCTCTATCTCACAAACAGGAAGATCATGACTGAGCTGAAATTAAGAGTTGGATGCTTAGCCAACTGAGTCACCCAGGCACCCTGAATTAATTTTTACATGAGGTATGAGACCTAGGCTGAAGTTTATTTGTTTGGTGTATGGATGTCCACTTGCTCCAGCATTATTTATTGAAAAGCTAGCTTTACTTCGTTGAATTGTTTTTGTACTTTGTCAAAAATTCATTGAACACATTTGTATGGTTGTATTTCTTGGTTCTCTATTCAGTTTCAGTGATGTATGTATCTATCTGTGATAATTATACACATAGTCTTGATTATTGTAGCTGTAATAGGCTAAGTTTTAAAATTGGATAGACTGATTCTTTCTGCTTTATTCATCTTTTTCAAAATTGTGTTAGTTATTCCAGTTCCATTGCCTTTCATTATAAATTGTAGAAAATTGTGTCTATAAAAAAATCTGCTGGGATTTTGATAGCAATTGTGTTGAGTGTATATGTCAATTGAGGGAGAATTCACATCTTTAGTATGTTGAATCTTCCAACCTATGAACATAGTATAGCTATTCATTTATGTTTTCTTGAATTTCTTTCATAAATATTGTGTAGCTCTCAACATCTAAGTTTTGAACATGTTTTGTACACATAAATATTTTTTTAGTGATTATAAATGATAGTGCATTTTAAGCTTTTGTGTCTGTGTTCTCATTGATAACATATACAAATAGAATAGATTTTGTATGTTTATTTTATATTCTTTTACCTTGCTGACCTCACATATAAATTCATAGAGATGTTTTTGTAGATTCCTTTAGATTTTTTATGTAGAGAATTATATCATCTACAAATAGAGGCAGTTTTATTTCCACCTTTCTGATCTCTGTGCTTTATTTGCACTGGCCAGAGCTTTGAACACTGAGTTTATTAGTAAGAATGGTGAGAGCAGACAGACTTGCCTTGTTTCCGATCTTAGGGTGGTAACATTCAGTTTTTCACCATAAAAGTCATGTTAACTGTAGGTTTTTTGTAGTTGCTCTTTGTCAAGTTGAAGAACTTCCCTCTTTTGCTATTTGCCTGAGAGTTTTTAATCATGAATGGGTGTTGAATTTCATCAAGTGTTTTCTGTATTAATAGATGTGATCCTGTGATTAGTCTTCTTTAGTCTGTTAAATAAGGTGGATTATTCTGATTGATTTTCTAATACTGAACCAGTTTTGAATTCCTGGAATAAATGCTACTTAGTTATGTGTATAATTCCTTTTATGTAGATGTTGAATTCTCTTTGCTAATATTTTGTGAGGGATATTTACATGTGTATTCATGAATGATATTGGTCTGTAGTTTCCTTATTTTTGTCCTGACTTTTTCTCATTTCTGTATTGGGGTTGTATTTCATAAAATGAATTGGAACATGTTCCGTCCTCCTCTATTTTCTGGAAGTGATTTTGTGGAAGAAATTTTGTAGAATTGGTGGTATTTCTTCTTTAAACACTTGGTTGAATTTTCCAGTGCAACCATAGGACTCTGGAGATTTTCTTTTTTGGGAGTTTTTAAATTATAAATTTATTTCCTTTACAGTTACAGAGCTATTCAAATTATCTATTTCATATTCGTGTGTTCAGATAGTTTGTGTTTCTTAAGAAACATCCATACTGTTTTTTTTTTTTTTTTTTTTTTTTTTTTTTTTTTTTTTTTTTTTTTTTGTCTGTTTGGTCACTTACTGAGAGAGGGCTATTGAAATATTTGACTGTAATTGTGGATTTGTCTGTTTATCCACTAAATGCTATTTTTCCTTCTTGTATTTTGAAACTCTGTTATTAGGGATATCAATGTTTAGGATTCTTGGTTGATTGATTTGACCACTTTTTTATTATAAAATGACCCTCATTCTCTCATGTAATATTATTTTCTCTGTAATTTAGTTTGTCTGATATAATGTAAGTACGTCAGTTTTCTTTTTTCTTTCAATTAACATATCTTCATGTTTGCTGATTCTTTCTTCAGCCTGCAGAAATCTGATGTTAAATTCCTGTAGTGAATTTTCCATTTTTTAAAAATGTATTCCAGCTTCAATATTTATATTTGGTGCCTTTTTATAAGTTCTGTCTGTTTTTTGATATTCTCTTTTGGTTGAAATGTCAATTTCCTGATTTCCTTTAGTTCTTTGTCTATGGTTTCCTTTAGCTCTTTGAGTATTTTTAAGATAGTTTTTGTCTAGCAAGTCTAATGACTATACTTCTTAGGATGAGTTTCTGATAAGTTCTTTTTTGTCTTTTGAGTGGAGCATACTTTTTTATTTCTTTGCATTCCTCATAGTTTATTGTTGAAAACTGGGCATTTTGAGTTTTAGGATGTTGTAACTCTGGAGATCATATTCCTACCCACCCCCAGGATTAGTTGTTGCTGACTGTAGGTTGTTGTTTGTTTAGTGACTTTTTGAAACTAGTTTAAAAAGAGTTTATTTAGATATAATTCATGTACCACATAGTTCACCAATTTAAAGTCTATAATTCAATGATTTTTTAATATATTCATAGATATGTGCAGTTATTACACAGTCAATTTTGGTCGACACTATTTTGTTTTGTGTTTTCTAAATTTTTATTTAAATTCCAGTTAGTTAACATACAGTATGATATTATTTTTAGGTGTTCAGTATAGTGATTCAACACTCCATTTTGGTCTATACCATTTTTATAAAGACTATTTTTTGTTGTGTGTGGTTTTGAAGCCCCTGTTTCTTCAGCTTAGTGCTCAATTAGTTGCTTGTTAGAGACTTTCTTACATGATTGGAGAAAAGAAAAAGAAAAGGAAGAAAAGACTCCAGGTCTTTGCAGATTGGCTCCGTGCTGGAGCACTCACTTCTTGTTTTTGTTGAGCCTAAAGATTAGCTACAGGTGAAACCCTATTGTCTTCCCAGGTATTTTCAGTACATATGGTCTGCTGTGTACAGGTGTGTGGATTTCTCTGGTGTATGGGAGAGCTTTTCAAAGCTTCCTGGAGTCCTGTCATCTACCATTTTGTATCACTTTCCTCATGGTTTATCTTTTTCTTTCTTTTTGAAAATTTAGACAGTTTGTTTCTTTATATTTAAAGTGGGTTTCTTATAGGTAGTGTATAGTTGGGTCTTGCTTTTTAATCCATTTTGACAGTTTGTATCTTTTAATGAATGTTTAAACTATGTGGTAGGTAGAATAATGGCCCCTTATAGATGTTCATGTCCTCATCCTTGGAACCTGTGAATATGGTACCTTACATAGTATAAGGTAATTAAGTTTTCAGATGGAATTTAGGTTGTTTACCGGCTGTCCTTAAAATGGGGAGATCTTGTAATAACATGTGGACTAGTGTAATCATGTGAGCCCTTAATATCTGAGAACTTTTCCCAGCAGAAATCAGAGATTTGAAGACAGAAGGAGAGGCGGGAGAAATTCAAAATGTGAGAGAATCTTTGATCTTCTGTTGGTGGTTTTGAAGATGGAGGAAGGCAACAATGAGCTCAGACAGTTACTAGGAGTTACAACAGCCCTCAGCTGATAGAAAGTGAAAGACTTCATGTCTACAAATTGGAAGGGTCTTAATTCTGCCAACAACTTGAATGAGCAAGGAAATAGATTGAGAGTCTCTACGAAGGGATACATCTAGTAGTAGACATCTTGGCTGTAGCTAGATGAGGCCTGTACCAGAGTTTCATTGTTGAGAACTGTAAGATAATTAATTTGTGTTGTTTCAAGACCGTAAGTTTGTGGTAACTTGTTATGGTAGCAGTGGAAAACTAATACAGCCTGTTTACACTTAATGTGATTATTGATTTACTTGGGTTTAAATATACTTTCTTGGTATTCATTGGCTCTTTGTCCAATGGCTCTTTGTCCCTTGTATTATTTGGAATTCTTTTGCACTTTTCACTCCTCGTTTGGCTTGAGTGCTTTTTATATCATTTTCTTCCTATTTTGGGGCATATTAGCTCTGTGTTTTTTAGTGGTTAGATTTAGTCTGGAAAAGTTCCTCAG
This sequence comes from Panthera uncia, assembly GCF_023721935.1. NCBI lineage: Eukaryota > Metazoa > Chordata > Mammalia > Carnivora > Felidae > Panthera > Panthera uncia. The sequence continues at coordinate 22,374,350 of NC_064807.1, forward strand.
TTGATACTTTCTTTATTTTTGTGAGTCTGAGTTCTGTGGAAATACTAGGCTAAGAACAGGGTGAGGAAAACAAATAATTTGTTAAGTGATGACCATATGGCTAACATTATACTAAATGATATCAAATACAAAAAAAAAAGTTAACATTTCTATGAACAGGTACCTACAGACAGGGCACACGTAGGAGGCAATTAATAAACAAGACATGTTTTGTATAGGTTTGGCATCATGCAAAAATTGTGGTTATGGACCCCTTGAAAATCTATTAAAAAAGTAATACATGGTCACACAAAATTTGTATGCAATTTTGGGGGGTGCAACCAAAAACCCTAAAATAGAGAACAGGATGAAAACTTTGGGTCATCATTTCTTCATTATTTATTCAGAGAAGTCTTAGCTAAGGACATTTGTTACTTTCCTGTTCTTTCATAGCACCATTTATCTCACCTTAGATGTTCATGGTTATAAAAAAAATTGTTTTTTAATGTTTATTTCTGAGACAGAGAGAGACAGAGCATGAGTGGGGGAGGGACAGAGAGAGAGGGAGACACAATCAGAAGCAGGCTCCAGGCTCTGAGGTGTCAGCACAGAGCCCGACGCGGGGCTTGAACCCACAAACCGTGAGATTATGACCTGAGCTGAAGTCGGTCGCTCAACCGACTGAGCCAACCAGGCACCCCTAGATGTTCATGGTTATAAATCAGCATTTATTTGTGTGATTATTTGCGGAACATCTGTATCCTTAACTTGGATGTAAGCTCCATGGAGTCCGAAATATCCTTACTCATTTTTTCATTCTTCATGATGAGCACAGTCCCTAGGGCCTAATAATCACATAAATATCTATTGAATAAGTCAACAAATGAATGAGGATATGACATTAAATATAGAAGTTGGAGAATACACCTAGAGTTTTGTGTGCTAGAATTGTCAAAGCAGCACCAGTTCAAACCACATTTGTTGAACACTTATCATAGGTAGGGCCTTGGGCTATGCATGGGGTGGGAGTGCTATCTAGAGCTTGTTTGTGAAAGGTAGGAAGTTTTGATACTCACAGAGGTCACTTGGGAAATAGCAGGCTTAAAGAGTTCTGTGGGTGAGTACAGTGGATGAGAAAACTAGCACCACAGGTAGATAATGAATGGTTGCAGAAAACTTGGTGGGACCAAGTTCTGAACTGTTTTGACCAAGATTTCAGACAGGTTGGATTCTTCATAAGCAGACCTTGTGATGAGGTTTTGTGTGCAAGTGATTTCTTTCTTTTTCTTTTTCCTTTTTAATGTTTATTTTTGGGAGAGAGACAGAGACAGAGAGACAGAGGGTGAGTGGGGGAGGGACGGAGAGAGGGAAACATAGAATCCAAAGGAGGCTCCAGGCTCCAAGCCAGATGAGGGGCTCAAATCAAGGGAACACAAGATCATGACATGAGTTGAAATCAGATGCTTAATGAACTGAGCCACCCAGGCACCCCGCAAGTGATTTCTTAAGGAAGTGCTCCCAGATGAAATGAGTAAGGGAATGAAAGGAAGGAGAAGAAGCCAAGCAAAGGTATGTGTGTTTTTAGGTAAAGTCCCTGTCTCAGTCTGGTCCTGCAAGGGAGGTCCAAAGTGTAAATTATACCCAGAATATTCCTGGATCCATAGACATTTATACTCCCACATTACGTAGGCATTGATTAAGGGCTACCCCCAAGGGATATAAACCCCCAGACCCTTTCTGTTTTCTCTGCAGGAGCAAGGAGGCAGTAGCTCTAGTACACAAGGGGAGTCATCAGAGAGTAGCATATGCTGATGGCAATTAGAAACAAATCACTCTGGGGTACCTGGGTGACTTGGGCAGTGAAGCATCCAGTTCTTGATTTTGGCTCAGGTCATGATATCACCAGTTCTTGAGTCTGAACCCTGCTTCTGGCTCCTCCTGCTGACAGTGCAGAGCCTGCTTGGGATTCTCTCCACCCCTCCGGCACATGCTCTCTCTCTCTCAAAATAAATAAATTAACGTAAAGAAAAAGAAACAAATGACACTGAAGCCATGGGATGGGCACAGCGAAAGGGCAAAGGAACAGGAAGGAATCTGAGCATATTACCTGCAGTGTCTGCCACAGGAGTTTTAGTTTGACTTAATAGGCGGTAGAGATTCATTGCAGTGGTTCCCAGACGTGGATGTCCATTAGAAACAACTGAGAAACCTTTAAAGAAAATTTAATGACTGGGCTCCGTCTCAGATGAATTAAATCAGAAACTTTTTAGGTAGAACTTGGGCATCAATGCTATTAAAAGCTCCTCCTCTGAGATTGAAGGATTGACTGGAGTATAGGCAAGGGTGTGGCAGGATATAAGTACTATGTTAGGGAGATAATTGGGCAGCGTTTTAAAGGTGAGATGGAAGGGAGAGAAAAAAAACCCTGGAGACTAGAGTATTGGCAAAAGTTGATGATGTGGACTACAATGGTGGCAGGAAAAATGGAGACAGGAACAAATTTGAGACATGTCTTAAGGAAAAAACCAGGAAATTTACTAACTGATTGAATGTGAGGGCTTGAAGGGATAGAGGAGTCAAAGGTGGGTTGAATGGAAGTCTGGCTTTGAAGCAGTGTTCATTGAAATATGGTGATGCTCAGACAGTATGGAAAATTGTATCAGTAAAGCCCTTTGACCTTTTCAGATAGAAAAGGGATGATGGTTATTATTAATGAGGAAGCTTGTGTTGGGGCCTAGATTATTCTTTGGTCACAACTTAGAAATTCCTCTCTTTCAGACTAAAAGTGATTGTTTAAATTGTTTGATCCGTAATATAATAAAACTAAAATATATCTTATGTGGCCTGGGAAATTTGTTCCCATGGAACTTGGAGCTTGGGTATTTGAAAGATGTTCATAATCCTCTATCATGCTGTGTTAGTATCAGTATTCTGGTTGATGGGATTGCCATTCGTTAGTTCTGTTATTATTATTATTATTATTATTATTGCTAAATTTATGTTATAGCCATCTATGTTATCTTCTTAGTCATAAATGATAAGCCTGGACGGAACATGTATTACTAGATATATCGGTAACATAATTTTATGTGTTTTTTTTTTAATGTGGCAAGGTGTGTCTTGTTTGTGGAATAATGGGAACAACTTTTCTCTTTTAACACAGTAATTATCCAAGCAATTGAAGTTTATGTATCTTGCCCTAATTGGGTACTATTTCTTTATATGTACAAGGCAAAAAAATAGTTTGACCAACTTTGCGTAAGGTAAGTAGAAAATTCCATAGGATTGATATACTGATGGACAGTGAGATTCTATTTCTGAAAATGTTAACTTGGGGATGGTAAGCTGAAAAGGTATGATTGGTTTTTTGGTGGCTAAATGACTACCATGTGAAGATAGCTGCATGCAGAATGTAGGTAGGTAGAGTAATAGAATCATGAAGTGGAGAGAGAAAGATAGCCCTGATAATACTGTTTGAGCCCGTTGATTTTCCTGTGTCAGACGTCATATGTATTCTTGGCTTCCTGATTCAGTAAATCATTAAATTTCCTTTTTGCTAAAACTAGTTTGAACTGGCCTTCACTATTTCAGTCAAAGAGTTTGTCAACAGCTGTTGTTTGGAACCAGTGTTTCTCCTGGAGAATCACAATGCTCCACATGTATTCATGAAATTTTGATCAAGACTGTTTATTTTTGTGTAGCCCTGATAATCAGTCAGAACTTCATTTCACATATATTTTAAATTTGTATTTATTAAAGAAGAAGCCTTATGAAAACATTTCATTAATGAGGCCCAAGTTTATCTCCTTGAATTATATTCTTTATCTAACTATATTTTTTTTGGTGCAAAAATAGAGAATAAGGGGGAAAACATAACGTCAAAAAGATTCTGGAAATATACTTCCTAAATATTCTTTTTTTTTGAGCAAAGGAAATAACTAAATAAAAAAATTCAATGTTTGGGTATATAGACATGAGATTAGAAGCAACATTTTTTTGGATTAGAATTATGTGATACATAAATTTCCATATACAGAAAGTTGCCCATTTACAAATTAGTAAATAGGATTTAATTCAAATAGAGATTCTAAAGACATATATACATTAAAAAATAACAATTGAAAATGCCATAAGAGAAAGTAATAAATACTTATTTTAGAGAATGGAGGAAGCATTCTATCTAGATATATTTCTTTACCACTTAGTATTTTATGAAGCATTCTAAAATATAGCAGTGAACAAGACAGATATACTTTTGCTCTCATGGAGATTATATTTTAGTGGTATACAGAGAAAACAAAAATTAGCCATAATCTTACTCTCTGAAAGAAAATGGTTGATATTTTAGTTTATTTTCAACATACATGCTTAAATGGTGTGTGTATAGCACAATTGGAATTATGTTCTATACAGTCTTGGATTCTGCTTTTTTCCCCCTTAGTATTCTATCTTTAATCTTACCTTAAGCTATTTAACATACTTTAAAAACATTATTTTATAATGACTACTATAAGTAAGTCATGTTTATTTACCTTTCTAGAAATCTTTTTTAAAATTCTAACACTGTGATGAGTAGTGTGGTTTGTATATATTTGTCTAGGCCCTGAGTATTTCATTATGATACCTTCTTAGAAATGAACTGAATGGTTAAAAAGACAAGAGTATTTTAGGGGTGCCTGGGTGGCTCAGGCAGTTAGGTGCCTGGCTCTTCGTTTCGGCTCAGGTCATGATCTCGTAGTTTGTGGCTTTGAACACTGCATGGCTTAGGGCTGACAGTGTGAAGCCTGCTTGGCATTCTCTCTGCCTCTTCCCATTTCTGCTATCTCTCACAAAAATAAATAAACAACAACAACAAAAATGACAGAAGTATTTTAAAGTTTCATTTTAATGTATATCAATTTTTTTCCCCTAGAAAGAGTGTATTCTATTAGATTCCTGCCAAAGAAAAGTTAGAAAATCCTTATCTCATTTCACCTTTGCCATCATTAAATATTGGAGTACATTTTCTTCTAGCATTATTGTATACTTTTGTTTTTGTTTAAGGATGCTATTCTGCAGTATACCTTCTAACTAGGCATATAAGAAATGAACTGATTTTTTCTCATGCAATGCCTGTTCTGTATGATTGGTCTGGTTTTGGAGCAGCGACCGAAATCACAAGACACGATGAGTTTCATGCAGCTTTAAGTCAATTTAACATTAGGAAAAATACAGATAGACATGAAAACAGCATGCACAACAACAACATAGAAGAGGTTTTATGATTTTCAGGCACAGCTTCCAATATCCCAGCTACTTCACACTTGATATATTCACAGACATTAGGAGATAAGGCTGTGTGGGCAGTCCATCTCAACTTAGGGAAGCTATCAATTCCAGGGGCCCTTCGAGTTTGTTTTTTTTTTAAGGTTATATATTTATTTTGAGAGAGAGAGCATGCGTGCATGCAGGGTAGGGGCAGAGAGAGAGGGATAGGGAGAATCCCAAGCAGGCTCCATACTGTCAGTGCAGAGCCCAGTGTGGGGCTCGATCCCACCAACTGTGAGATCATGACCTGAGCTGAAATCAAGAGTCAAATGCTTAACTAACTGATCCACCCAGGCACCACCAGGGGCCCTTCAGCTTTTATACAGCTTATTGTGTAGCCTCTTTAGGGATACAGGAGTAGAGCCCATACTCCAGTGAGCTGTGTCTAATCAATATAAATTCTCTACTATTTGATAAATAATTTCAACAGTGAGGTGCAGGTTCTTGGTCCAGTACAAATCCTTAGTGAAGATTTTTATCTTGGAACCACTGTAAATATACTCCTAACAATTTTTTGATTTAGTTATAGCCATCCTGGAGGTTAGGAGGAAGAAACCAGTTGTAAACTCTTTTAATCTTGTATCTAGAATATTATTTGTAATTCTGGCTTTTAGGGTTTATTATCTTGTGTTTGTGAGTGTTATTGGTAAATAGTTATTTCATGTGCAAATTATGAAAGAGGTGTGTATATTGAAGCTATGATCTCTGACACCAGTGTGCCTGCGAGCAAATCCCAACTCTTGCCGTTATTACTTTAATTCTCCATCCTTTACCTGTGAAATGAAGATAACAATGGCATCCATGTAATAGAATTGCTTTATGAATTCAATGAGTTAATGTATGTAAGGCAATTAATTCTGGCACCTAATATTGTATTAGGTGCTATTTTATATTCTGCTTAGTAGTTGTACTTCTTATTTCTCCTTAATGTCTTATTGCAAGGTTAGTTTCCAAAGACTTTAACACTTTGATAATAAGTATATTGCTTGGGTTCTTGTGGAGAACTCTTTAGCGCTCATTGGTAAATAGGTTTATTGTTAAGTTAAAGACATTGTTATCACTACTTATTTTAGCCACGTATTTCTTATATTTGTATATTTGTTAGGTTGGTTTTGGCCACAAGTAACAGATATCAACATACTGACTAAACTGTGTCACCATAAACAAACAAACAAAAAAACACTGCTTTCTATCCATATTATTCACTCCATACTTAGATTGTTTCCCCTCATGGTCTGATGGTGGATTCCACTAATAGCACTGTACACATTAACATTGAGCAAATGAGAAAAGTCAATTTCTTATAAATCTCTTAAGAGTAAGAAATATACTTTCCTAATAAATTTATATTTACCTATCCCTGAATTAATCATTGACTGTAGGAAGAGATTGGCCTAAATTAACCAGGACCTAAATTAGTCAAGAAATAAGATGGAATCAGTGTTGGAAGTCAACCATAATAGTCACTGCCAGGAGACTCCCCAATATGTCTAGTTTAAAAAAAAAAAATAGGGCACCTGGGTGGCTCAGTTGGTTAAGTGTCCAACTCTTGACTTTGGCTCAGGTCATGATCTCGTGGTTTCATGGATTCGAGCCCCGCGTGGTGGTCTGTGAGCTGATCTCATGGAGCCTGCTTGGGATTCTCTGTCTCCCTCTCTCTCTGCCCCCCTCCCCCCAACCCCTGTTCATGTTCTTTCTGTCTCTATCAAAAATAAAAATATATATATAATAAAATAAAACAACTGTATATGTATTGACTTTAATCAACTATGCTTCTGCTAAAAGGAACTTAATTTAAAAAAAAACTCAGGATGTCTGGGTGGCTCAGTCGGTTGGGCGGCTGACTTTGGGTCAGGTCATGATCTCACAGCTAGTGAGTTCAAGACCCCCCCCATCGGGCTCTGTGCTGACAGCTCAGAGCCTGGATCCTTCTTCGGATTCTGTGTCTCCCTCTCTTTCTGCCCCATCCCTGCTCTCTCTCTCTCTCTCTCTCTCTCTCTCTCTCACTCTCCCTCTCTCTCTCTCAAAAATAAACATTAAAAAATTAAAAAAAAAAACTCAGTGAGAATTTTGGCACATGTTAATATATTTATTTCCTAATATTAAACCATCCTTAAAGTCTTGGAATGAATCCTACTTGGTCATAGTGGATGGTTCATAAATAATTCAGTTACACTTGTTTTAGTATTTTTTTTTTTTGTAGGATATATAGTAATAAATGAAATCTGTCAACTTATATGTATGATTGCTATTTATATTATATATTATGTTACATTATATTATGTTACATTACGTTATATTTTTAGTAGCCTAATTCACATCCCATATAATCCAACCATTTAAAATGTACATTCTGTAGCTTTTATTAAATTCACAGTTATGCATCCCTTGCCACAATCAATTTTAGTACATTTTCTCATTCTAAAAAGAAACCTCATCTTTAGCTGTCACCCGCCTCCCATTACACTGTGTCTCTTTTCTCCCATTAGTCCCAGGCAACCATCGATATCTTTAACATCTATGTTTAGATTTGCCTGTTCTAGACATTTCATATACATGGAATCATACAGTATGTGGTCCTTTGTGACTGTTTTTTTTCCCTTAGTATGTTTTGCTATTATTTAAAATTAGTATTTCGTATAATTTTAATGTTAATTTCATAAGATTATTTGGGTCATTTTGCACCTTTAAAAATATTTGCATGTAATTTCTATAACATGGGTGTCATTTGTTCATTAGAAGTTACAAATAATCAATAGTAAAATTATCTGGCCTTCAAGTGATTTTATGTTAGCTTTTCTTTTCTCTCTCTCTCTCTGCAGAGTTCAGGAAGTCCCCAAGGCACCTTCACTTCTGACACCAGCTGCAAGTTTGGTGTCTCCAAGACTGCCTTTTAAAAGTTCATTAGAAGTATTTATGGAATGCCACAAAGCTGTTATACTCACTGTTACAGTTTATTATAGTGAAAAGAAACATTAAAATCAACCAAGGCAAGAGATGCATAAGGCAGGATACAGGAGACCCCATCTACAGAGCTTTTACTGGGGCTTGGTCATGTTGATATGGTTGACTACCTATGTGACTGATCTTAGTCTGTAGCCCTTCCAGAGGTTAAGGTGCTGCCACGTGGCTCAAAGGTGCCCTCACCTCCAACCAAGGTCCCTTCACCTCTAACCATAAATCATATTATTAGCATAGACTATTTGTCATGGCTCATGGTCCTGCTGCTCTCTCTCTCTTTGTTTTTGTATGGATAATGCCCTTGGTGTCAAGTCTATGAGTTCTTTGCCTGCTTTAGATTCCAAAGGTTTTCTTCTATGTTTTTTTCTAAAAGATTTAGAGTTTTACATTTAAGTCTTTGATCCATTTTGAACAAATTTTTATATAAGGTATGAGGATTAGGTTGAGGTTCTTCTTCTTTTTAAATTTATGGATGTCCATTTGCTCTAGCACCATTTATGGAAGGACTTCTTTAGCATATTGTTTTTTATACTTTGTCAAAATTGGTTGGACATATTTGTGTGGGTCTGTTTCTGGGTTCTTTATTCTGTTCCATTGATCTATATGTTTGTTTCTCCATTAATGCCACACAATCTTGACTATTATATATATTATTATAGAATTATATTTATGTACCTATACATGCACACATATGCACGTGCATATATAAGTACACAAAAATGAAAACATACATATAAAAATATACTGTATAATAAATTTTGAAATCATGTAGACTTATTCCTACCACTTTATTCTTTTTTTTCAAAATCATTTTAGCTATGCTAATTATTTTATCTTTGTATATTCATTTTAGAATAATATTGTCTACAAGAAATCTTGCTGGGATTTTGATAGGAATTATGTTATGCCAGTGTATCAAGTTGGGGAGAAATTATATCTTTACTGTGATGAGCTTCAAATCTATGAACATGTTATATCTTTTCTTTTATTTAGATATTCTTTGAATTCATCAGTGCTGTGTAGTCCTTAGCATACAAGTCCTATATACTTTTTTAAGCAATTGTAAATAGAATCCTTTTTTTTAATTTTGAGATTCACATGTTCATTGCTAATATGTAAAAATACAAAAAATATTTACTTTGTATCATATGACCTTGTTGAAGTCACTTAATTCTTAGAGGGTTTTTAGGTTCCTTGGGATTTTCTAAGTACACAATTCTGTCATCTGCAAATCAGACAATTTCTTTCTTTTTAAAAAAAAATATTTTTGTAATGTTTATTCATTTTTGAGAGAGAGAGAGAGAGAGAGAGAGCACAAGCAGGAGAGGGGCAGAGAAAGAGTGAGACACAGAAACTGAAGCAGGCGCTCAGAGTGATCAGCACAGAGCCTGAAGCAGGGCTCAAACTCACAAACCATGAGATCATGACCTGAGCAGAAGTCAGATGCTTAACCGACTGAGCCACCCAGGTGCCCTGACACTTTCTTTCTTTCTGATCTTCATTCATTAGGTTTGCTTACTGTACTAATTGGACTTTATTTTTATTTTTATTTATTTTATTTTATTTTAATTTTTTAAGATGATATTTATTGTCAAATTGGTTTCCATAAAACACCCAGTGCTCATCCCAACAGGTGCCCTCCTCAATGCCCATTGGAATTTATTTTTAATATTTGAGAGAGTGATGATTGTGGACCCCCTTTGTTCCCAGTCTTAGTTTTTCACCATAGTATCGCATTAGCGCTGGGTTTCTTTGTAGATCCTCTCTCTCAAGTTGAGGAAGTTCCCTTCTTTGTCACTTTTTTAGACTTAATTCTTTAGACTTTTTAGGCTTTTTTTTAAAACTTGAAGGATGTTGAATTTTATCAGATGTTTTTTCTGCATTGATATTCTGTGAGTTTCTTTAGCCTCTTAGATTACATTGACAGATCGTCTGTTGATACTTTGTATGTTAAACCACTGATAGTTTTTCTTATTTAATATTGAGCCAGCCTTTCATCCCTTTAATAATTTCAAGTTAGTCATGCTATATAATTCTTTTTATATATTGATGAATTCTATTTGTTAATATTTTGTTAAGGATTTTTATACCTATACTCATGTGAATATTGGTCTGTAGTTTGTATGTGTGTGTGACTTGTCTGTCTGGTTTTCGTATCATGGTAACACTAACTTCAGAAAATGAAGTGTCTCATGACCATGAGATCATGACCTGAGGTGAAATTAAGAGTCAGATACTTAATTGAATGAGGCTTTAAAGATAATTCAAGTTTCTTATTAGTTATGGGGCTATTCATCTAATACTCATATGATGTGAGTTGCAATAATTTGTGATTTTTGAGGAATTGGTCCCTTTCATCTAAATGTGTTGTTTATAGTGTTTTATTATTATCTTTTAAATACTTATAGGGTCTGTACTTATATCATTTGTTTCATTACTGATAACAGAAATTTGTGTCATTTTCCTTTCTTTTTTCTTTATATTTCCTGCTAGAGCATTGCCATTACTGATTTTTCTAAAAAACCAGCTCTTTGTTTCACTGATATTTTCCTTTTTTTTTTCCTTTTTTATTTTATTAATTTCTGCTCATATTTTTATTATTTTATTCCTTATGGTTGCTTTGGGTTTATTTTGTTCTTCTAGGTTCTTGAGTTGGGAACATAAATTATTGGTTGAGGGGCGCCTGGGTGGCGCAGTTGGTTGAGCGTCCGACTTCAGCCAGGTCACGATCTCGCGGTCCGTGAGTTCGAGCCCCACGTCAGGCTCTGGGCTGATGGCTCGGAGCCTGGAGCCTGTTTCCGATTCTGTGTCTCCCTCTCTCTCTGCCCCTCCCCCGTTCATGCTCTGTCTCTCTCTGTCCCAAAAATAAATAAAAAACGTTGAAAAAAAAATTAAAAAAAACCCAACTATTGGTTGAGACTTCTTTGTGATGTATGCATTTTGTATACAGAATGCATACAGAATTTGTATAAATTTCCACCTTAGCACTTCTTTTACTATGTCTCACAAATTTTGATATGTTAAGTTTTTATTTTCATCCATTCAACTAATATTTTGTTATTCCCCTGGAGACCTTTTTTTTAACCCACAGTTTATTTCAGAATTGTTTTATTTAGATTAGTTTATTTCAGAATTGTTTTATTTAGATTCCAAGTGTTCAGAGGTTTTCCTATTATCTTTCTTTTATTGATTTCAAGTTTGATTTCATCATTGTCAAAGAAAACACCTATGATTTCTATTATTTTAAATTTGTTATAGTTTATTTTGTTGTCCTGGATATAGTTTATCTTGGTACATGTTCTATGGGCATTTGAAAAGAATGTATATTCTGCTCTGGTTGGGTATAATGTTCTATGAATATTAATCAAGTCCTCTTGGTTGATGGTGTGGTTGAATTCTTCTGTATCCTTGCTCTTTTTCAGTCTAGTTCTATGAATTGTTGAGAGAGGATTTTTGATGTCTTCAACTATAATTGTACATATTTCTACTTCTTTTCAGTTCTAATAGTTTTTACTTTGCATATTTGCAGCTGTATTGTTTGGTATATATATATTTAAGATTGTTAATCTTCTTAGTGGATTGATGCTTATATTATTATATAATGTCCCTCATTCTTTCTGGTAAATTTCTTTGCTCTGTAGTTTATTTTATCTGATTTAATGCAGCCACTTCTGCTTTTTTTGATTAATTGTTGCTTTATATCTTTTTTCAACCCTTTATTTTTAACCTATCTATATTTTTATATTTGAAATGAATTTCTTGCAGATAGCATACAGTTGGGTCACACTTCTTAATCCACTGTCCTATTCTCTGTGTTTTAATAGTGTATTTAGACTATGTATATTAATACAATTTTGATATGCTAGGGCTTAAGTCTGCTATCTTACTTGTTTTCCCTTGTTCCCTCTGTTTTTTCCCCTTTCTTGTCATTTTCTTGCCTTCCTGTGAATCACTGAAAATTTTTTGAGTTATCATAAAATCTCATTTTGATTTATTTATAGTGGTTTTGAGTATATCTCTTATATAGCTTTTTTTCTTTTTTAGGGACTAAATTTAGAAATTTATTATTTTCTTTTTTTTTAATTTTCTTTTGAATTTTTTTAAAATTTACATCCAAATTAGCATATAGTGCAACAGTGATTTCAGGAGTAAATTCCTTAGTGCCCCTTATCCATTTAGCCCATCCCCCCTCCCACACGCCCTCCAATAACCCTTAATTTGTTCTCCATATTTACGAGACTCTTCTGTTTTGTCCCCTTTCCTGTTTTTATATTATTTTTGTTTCCCTTCCCTTATGTTAATCTGTTTTGTCTCTTAAAGTCATCATATGAGGGAAATCATATGATTTTTTTTCTTTCTCTGACTGACTAATTTCACTTAGCATAATACTCTCCAGTTCCATCCACATAGTTGCAAATGGCAAGATATCATTCTTTCTGATTGCCGAGTAATACTACATTGTGTGTATGTATACACACACACACACACACACACACACACACACACACATATATATATATACACACATACACACACACCCACCACATCTTCTTTATCCATTCATCCATCGATGGACATTTGGGCTCTTTCCATATTTTGGCTATTGTTGATAGTGCTGCTATAAACATGGGGGTGTATGTGTCCCTTCGAAACAGCACACCTGTATCCCTTGGATAAATGCCTAGTAGTGCAATTGGTAGGTCGTAGGGTAGTTCTATTTTTAGTTTTTTGAGGAACCTCCATACTGTTTTCCAGAGTGGCTGCACCATCTTGCATTCCCACCAACAATGCAAAAGAGATCCTCTTACTCTGCATCGTCACCAACATCTGTTGTTGCCTGAGTTGTTAATGTTAGCCATTCTGACAGGTGTAAGGTGGTATCTCATTGTGGTTTTGATTTGTATTTCTCTGATGATGAGTGATGTTGAGCATTTTTTCATGTGCTGTTTGGCCATCTGGATGTCTTTTCTTTGGAGAAGTGTCTATTCATGTCTTTTGCCCATTTCTTCACTGGATTATTTGTTTTTTGGGTGTTGAGTTTGATAAGTTCTTTATAGATTTTAGATACTAACCCTTTATCTGATATGTCATTTGCAAATATCTTCTCCCATTCTGTTGGTTGCCTTTTAGTTTTGCTGATTGTTTCCTTCCCTGTGCAGAAGATTTTATTTTGATGAGGCCCCAGTAGTTCATTTTTGCTTTTGTTTCCCTTGCCTCTGGAGACGTGTTGAGTAAGAAGTTGCTGCGGCCAAGATCAAAGAGGTTTTTGCCTGCTTTCTCCTTGAGAATTTTGATGGCTTCCTGTTTTACATTGAGGTCTTTCATCCATTTTGAGTTTATTTTTCTGTATGGTGTAAGAAAGTGGTCCAGGTTCATTCTTCTGCATGTTGCTGTCCAGTTTTCCCAGCACCACTTACTGAAGAGACTGTCTTTATCCCATTGGATATTCTTTCCTGCTTTGTCAAAGATTAGTTGGCCATACGTTTGTAGATCCATTTCTGGGTTCTCTATTGTGTTCCATTGATCTGAATGTCTGTTCTTGTGCCAGTACCATACTGTCTTGATGATTACAGCTTTGTAGTATAGCTTTGGTTTTCTTTTTCAAGATTGCTTTGGCTATTTTGGGTCTTTTCTGGTTCCATAAAAATTTTAGGATTGTTTGTTCTAGCTCTGTGAAGAATGCTGGTGTTATTTTGATAGGGATTGCATTGAATATGTAGATTGCTTTGGGTAGTATTGACATTTTAGCAATATTTGTTCTTCCTATCCAGGAGCATGGAATCTTTTTCCATTTTTTTGTGTCTTCTTCAATTTCTTTCATAAGCTTTCTATAGTTTTCAGTGTATAGATTTTTCACGGTTTGGTTATTTTTATTCCTAGGTATTTTATGGTTTTTGGTGCAATTGTAAATGGGATCGATTCCTTGATTTCTCTTTCTGTTGCTTCATTCTTGGTGTATAGGAATGCAACCGATTTCTGTGTACTGATTTTATATCCTGCAACTTTGCTGAATTCATGAATCAATTCTAGCAGATTTTTGGTGGAGTCTTTAGGGTTTTCCATATAGAATATCATGTCATCTGTGAAGGGTGAAAGTTTGACCTCCTCCTGGTCGATTTGGATGCCTTTTATTTCTTTGGGTTGTCTGACTGCAGAGGCTAAGACTTCCAATACTATGTTGAATAACAGTGGTGAGAGTGGACATCCCTGTCTTGTTCCTGACTTCAGGGGGAAAGCTCTCAGGTTTTCCCCACTGAGGATCATATTAGTGTTCGGTCATTCATATATGGCTTTTATGATCTCTAGGTGTACTCCTTCTATCCCTACATTCTTGAGGGTTTTTATCAAGCAAGGATGCTGTATTTTGTCGAATGCTTTCTCTGCGTCTGTTGAGAGGATCATATGCTTCTTGTCCTTTCTTTTATTGATTTGATGAATCATGTTAATTGTTTTGCAGATATTGAACCAGCCCTGCATCCCAGGTATAAATCCCACTTGAATAATTTTTTTAAGGTATTGTTGATGCCGGTTGGCTAATATCTTGTTGAGTATTTTTGCATCCATGTTCATCAGGGAAATTGGTCTGTAGTTCTTTTTTAGTGGAGTCTTTGTCTGGTTTTGGAATCAAGGTAATGCTGGCTTCATAGAAAGAGTTTGCAAGTTTTCCTTCCATTTCTATTTTTTGGAACAGTTTGAAGACAATAGGTGTTAACTCTTCCTTAAATGTTTGGTAGAATTCCCCTGGAAAGCCATCTGGCCCTGGACTCTTGGTTTTTGGGAGATTTTTGATTACTACTTCAATTTCTTTACTGGTTATGGGTCTGTTAAAATTTTCTGTTTCTTCCTGTTTCAGGTTTGGTAGTTTATATTTTTTAAGGAATTTGTCCATTTCTTCCAGATTGCCCATTCTATTGGCATATATTACTTGTAATATTCTCTTATTATTGTTTGTTTTTCTGCTGTGTTGATTGTGGTATCTCCTCTTTCATTCTTGATTTTATTCATTTGGGTACTTTACTTTTTCTTTTTGATCAAATTGGCTGGGGGTTTATCAATTTTTTAAATTCTTTCAAAGAACCAGATCCTGGTTTCATTGATCTGTTCTACTGGTTTTTTGGTTTTTTTTTGGTTTTGATAGCATTCATTTCTGCTCTTATCTTTATTATTCCCCATCTTCTTCTGGTTTGGGGTTTTTTTTTTTTTATTTTTTTTTTATTTTTTATTTTTTAATATATGAAATTTACTGTCAAATTGGTTTCCATACAACACCCAGTGCTCATCCCAAAAGGTGCCCTCCTCAATACCCATCACCCACCCTGCCCTCCCTCCCACCCCCATCAACCCTCAATTTGTTCTCAGTTTTTAACAGTCTCTTATGCTTTGGCTCTCTCCCACTCTAACCTCTTTTTTTTTTTTTTCCTTCCCCTCCCCCATGGGTTTCTGTTAAGTTTCTCAGGATCCACATAAGAGTGAAACCATATGGTATCTGTCTTTCTCTGTATGGCTTATTTCACTTAGCATCACACTCTCCAGTTCCATCCATGTTGCTACAAAAGGCCATATTTCATTTTTTCTCATTGCCACGTAGTATTCCATTGTGTATATAAACCACAATTTCTTTATCCATTCATCAGTTGATGGACATTTAGGCTCTTTCCATAATTTGGCTATTGTTGAGAGTGCCGCTATATAACATTGGGGTACAGGTGCCCCTATGCATCAGTACTCCTGTATCCCTTGGATAAATTCCTAGCAGTGCTATTGCTGGGTCATAGGGTAGGTCTATTTTTAATTTTCTGAGGAACCTCCACACTGCTTTCCAGAGCGGCTGCACCAATTTGCATTCCCACCAACAGTGCAAGAGGGTTCCTGTTTCTCCACATCCTCTCCAGCATCTATAGTCTCCTGATTTCTTCATTTTGGCCACTCTGACTGGCGTGAGGTGATATCTGAGTGTGGTTTTGATTTGTATTTCCCTGATAAGGAGCGACGTTGAACATCTTTTCATGTGCCTGTTGGCCATCCGGATGTCTTCTTTAGAGAAGTGTCTATTCATGTTTTCTGCCCATTTCTTCACTGGGTTATTTGTTTTTCGGGTGTGGAGTTTGATGAGCTCTTTATAGATTTTGGATACTAGCCCTTTGTCCGATGTGTCATTTGCAAATATCTTTTCCCATTCCGTTGGTTGCCTTTTAGTTTTGTTGGTTGTTTCCTTTGCTGTGCAGAAGCTTTTTATCTTCATAAGGTCCCAGTAATTCACTTTTGCTTTTAATTCCCTTGCCTTTGGGGATGTGCCGAGTAAGAGATTGCTACGGCTGAGGTCAGAGAGGTCTTTTCCTGCTTTCTCCTCTAAGGTTTTGATGGTTTCCTGTCTCACATTCAGGTCCTTTATCCATTTTGAGTTTATTTTTGTGAATGGTGTGAGAAAGTGGTCTAGTTTCAACCTTCTGCATGTTGCTGTCCAGTTCTCCCAGCACCATTTGTTAAAGAGACTGTCTTTTTTCCATTGGATGTTCTCTCCTGCTTTGTCAAAGATGAGTTGGCCATACGTTTGTGGGTCTAGTTCTGGGGTTTCTATTCTATTCCATTGGTCTATGTGTCTGTTTTTATGCCAATACCATGCTGACTTGATGATGACAGCTTTGTGGTAGAGGCTAAAATCTGGGATTGTGATGCCTCCTGCTTTGGTCTTCTTCTTCAAAATTACTTTGGCTATTCGGGGCCTTTTGTGGTTCCATATGAATTTTAGGATTGCTTGTTCTAGTTTCGAGAAGAATGTTGGTGCAATTTTGATTGGGATTGCATTGAATGTGTAGATAGCTTTGGGTAGTATTGACATTTTGACTATATTTATTCTTCCAATCCATGAGCAGGGAATGTCTTTCCATTTCTTTATATCTTCTTCAATTACCTGCATAAGCTTTCTATAGTTTTCAGCATACAGATCTTTTACATCTTTGGTTAGATTTATTCCTAGGTATTTTATGCTTCTTGGTGCAATTGTGAATGGGATCAGTTTCTTTATTTGTCTTTCTGTTGCTTCATTGTTAGTGTATAAGAATGCAACTGATTTCTGCACATTGATTTTGTATCCTGCAACTTTGCTGAATTCATGTATCAGTTCTAGCAGACTTTTGGTGGAGTCTATCGGATTTTCCATGTATAATATCATGTCATCTGCAAAAAGCGAAAGCTTGACTTCGTCTTTGCCAATTTTGATGCCTTTGATTTCCTTTTGTTGTCTGATTGCTGATGCTAGAACTTCCAGCACTATATTAAACAACAGCGGTGACAGTGGGCATCCCTGTCG
Source organism: Panthera uncia (assembly GCF_023721935.1). NCBI lineage: Eukaryota > Metazoa > Chordata > Mammalia > Carnivora > Felidae > Panthera > Panthera uncia. The sequence goes on from NC_064807.1 coordinate 22,391,907, forward strand.
TGTTCCTGATCTCTGGGAAAAAGCTCTCAGTTTTTCCCCGTTGAGGATGATGTTAGCTGTGGGCTTTTCATAAATGGCCTTTATGATCTTTAAGTATGTTCCTTCTATCCCGACTTTCTCAAGGGTTTTTATTAAGAAAAGGTGCTGGATTTTGTCAAAGGCCTTTTCTGCATCGATTGACAGGATCATATGGTTCTTCTCTTTTTTTTTGTTAATGTGATGTATCACGTTGATGGATTTGCGAATGTTGAACCAGCCCTGCATCCCAGGAATGAATCCCACTTGATCATGGTGAATAATTCTTTTTATATGCTGTTGAATTCGTTTTGCTAGTATCTTATTAAGAATTTTTGCATCCATATTCATCAGGGATATTGGCCTGTAGTTCTTTTTTTACTGGGTCTCTGTCTGGTTTAGGAATCAAAGTAATACTGGCTTCATAGAATGAGTCTGGAAGTTTTCCTTCCCTTTCTATTTCTTGGAATAGCTTGAGAAGGATAGGTATTATCTCTGCTTTAAACGTCTGGTAGAACTCCCCTGGGAAGCCATCTGGTCCTGGACTCTTATTTGTTGGGAGATTTTTGATAACCGATTCAATTTCTTCGCTGGTTATGGGTCTGTTCAAGCTTTCTATTTCCTCCTGATTGAGTTTTGGAAGAGTGTGGGTGTTTAGAAATTTTTCCATTTCTTCCAGGTTGTCCAATTTGCTGGCATATAATTTTTCATAGTATTCCCTGATAATTGTTTGTATCTCTGAGGGATTGGTTGTAATCATTCCATTTTCATTCATGATTTTATCTATTTGGGTCATCTCCCTTTTCTTTTTGAGAAGCCTGGCTAGAGGTTTGTCAATTTTGTTTATTTTTTCAAAAAACCAACTCTTGGTTTCATTGATCTGCTCTACAGTTTTTTTAGATTCTATATTGTTTATTTCTGCTCTGATCTTTATTATTTCTCTTCTTCTGCTGGGTTTAGGCTGCCTTTGCTGTTCTGCTTCTATTTCCTTTAGGTGTGCTGTTAGATTTTGTATTTGGGATTTTTCTTGTTTCTTGAGATAGGCCTGGATTGCAATGTATTTTCCTCTCAGGACTGCCTTCGCTGCATCCCAAAGCGTTTGGATTGTTGTATTTTCATTTTCGTTTGTTTCCATGTATATTTTAATTTCTTCTCTAATTGCCTGGTTGACCCACTCATTCGTTAGTAGGGTGTTCTTTAACCTCCATGCTTTTGGAGGTTTTCCAGACTTTTTCCTGTGGTTGATTTCAAGCTTCATAGCATTGTGGTCTGAAAGTATGCATGGTATAATTTCAATTCTTGTAAACTTATGAAGGGCTGTTTTGTGACCCAGTATATGATCTATCTTGGAGAATGTTCCATGTGCACTCAAGAAGAAAGTATATTCTGTTGCTTTGGGATGCAGAGTTCTAAATATATCTGTCAAGTCCATCTGATCCAATGTATCATTCAGGGCCCTTGTTTCTTTATTGACTGTGTGTCTAGATGATCTATCCATTTCTGTAAGTTGGGTGTTAAAGTCCCCTGCAATGACCACATTCTTATCAATAAGGTTGCTTATGTTTATGAGTAATTGTTTTATATATCTGGGGGCTCGGGTATTTGGCGCATAGACATTTATAATAGTTAGCTCTTCCTGGTGGATAGACCCTGTGATTATTATATAATGCCCTTCTTCATCTCTTGTTACAGCCTTTAATTTAAAGTCTAGTTTGTCTGATATAAGTATGGCTACTCCAGCTTTCTTTTGGCTTCCAGGAGCATGATAAATAGTTCTCCATCCCCTCACTCTCAATCTAAAGGTGTCCTCAGATCTAAAATGAGTCTCTTGTAGACAGCAAATAGATGGGTCTTGTTTTTTTATCCATTCTGATACCCTATGTCTTTTGGTTGGCGCATTTAATCCATTTACATTCAGTGTTATTATAGAAAGATACGGGTTTAGAGTCATTGTGATGTCTGTATGTTTTATGCTTGTAGTGATGTCTCTGGTACTTTGTCTCACAGGATCCCCCTTAGGATCTCTTGTAGGGCTGGTTTCGTGGTGACAAATTCCTTCAGTTTTTGTTTGTTTGGGAAGACCTTTATCTCTCCTTCTATTCTAAATGACAGACTTGCTGGATAAAGGATTCTCGGCTGCATATTTTTTCTGTTTAGCACACTGTAGATATCGTGCCAAGCCTTTCTGGCCTGCCAAGTTTCAAAGGAGAGATCAGTCACGAGTCTTATAGGTCTCCCTTTATAAGTGAGGGCACGTTTATCCCTTGCTGCTTTCAGAATTTTCTCTTTATCCTTGTATTTTGCCAGTTTCACTATGATATGTCGTGCAGAAGATCGATTCAAGTTACGTCTGAAGGGAGTTCTCTGTGCCTCTTGGATTTCAATGCCTTTTTCCTTCCCCAGTTCAGGGAAGTTCTCAGCTATAATTTGTTCAAGTACCCCTTCAGCACCTTTCCCTCTCTCTTCCTCCTCTGGGATACCAATTATGCGTATATTATTTTTTTTTAGTGTATCACTTAGTTCTCTAATTTTCCCCTCATACTCCTGGATTTTTTTATCTCTCTTTCTTTCAGCTTCCTCTTTCTCCATAACTTTATCTTCTAGTTCACCTATTCTCTCCTCTGCCTCTTCAAGCCGAGCCATCGTGGATTCCATTTTGTTTTGCATTTCGTTTAAAGCGTTTTTCAACTCCTCGTGACTGTTCCTTAGTCCCTCGATCTTTGTGGCAAGAGATTCTCTGCTGTCCTGTATACTGTTTTCAAGCCCAGCGATTAATTTTATGACTATTATTCTAAATTCACTTTCTGTTATATTATTTAAATCCTTTTTGATCAGTTCATTAGCTGTTGTTATTTCCTGGAGATTCTTCTGAGGGGAATTCTTCCGTTTGGTCATTTTGGAGAGTCCCTTGCGTGGTGAGGACCTGCAGTGCACTTCCCCTGTGCTGTGGTGTATAACTGGAGTTAGTGGGCGGGGCCGCAGTCTGACCCGATGTCTGCCCCCAGCCCACTGCTGGGGCCACAGTCAGACTGGTGTGTGCCTTCTCTTCCCCTCTCCTAGGGGCGGGATTCACTGTGGGGTGGCGTGTCCCATCTGGGCTACTTGCACACTGCCAGGCTTGTGTTGCTGGGGATCTGGCGTATTAGCTGGGGTGGGTAGGCAAGGTGCACGGGGGGTGGAGGGGCAGGCTTAGCTCGCTTCTCCTTAGGTGATCCACTCCAGGAGGAGCCCTGTGGCAGCGGGAGGGAGTCAGATCCGCTGCCGGAGGTTTGGCTCTGCAGAAGCACAGAGTTGGGTGTTTGCGCGGAGCGAGCAAGTTCCCTGGCAGGAACTGGTTCCCTTTGGGATTTTGGCTGGGGGATGGGCGGGGGAGATGGCGCTGGCGCCTTTGTTCCCCGCCAAGCTGAGCTCTGCCGTCTGGGGGCTCAGCAGCTCTCCCTCCCTTTGTCCTCCAGCCTTCCCGCTTTCTGAGCAGAGCTGTTAACTTATGACCTCCCAGACGCTAAGTCGCGCTTGCTGTCGGAACACAGTCTGTCCGGCCCCTCCGCTTTTGCCAGCCAGACTCGGGGGCTCCGCTTGGCCGGCGAGCCGCCCCTCCGCCCCGGCTCCCTCCCGCCAGTCCGTGAAGCGCGCACCGCCTCGCCGCCCTTCCTACCCTCTTCCGTGGGCCTCTAGTCTGCGCTTGACTCCTGAGACTCCCTTCTGCTAATCCTCTGGCGGTTTTCTGGGTTCTTTAGGCAGGTGTAGGTGGAATCTAAGTGATCGGCAGGACGCGTTGTGAGCCCCGCGTCCTCCTACGCCACCATCTTCCGGAACCGGGTATCTGGTTTGGGGTTTTATTTGTTGTTCTTTTTCCAGCTCTTTAAGGTGTGAGCTTAGGTTGTGTGTCTGAGACATTTTTTCTTTCTTTAGGAAGGCCTGGATTGCTATATACTTTCCTCTTATGACTACCTTTGCTGTGTCCCAGAGGTTTTGAGCTGTGGTGTTATCATTTTCATTGGCTTCCATTACTTTTTAATTTCCTCCTTAATTTCTTGGTTAGCCCATTCATTCTTTAGTAGGATTTCTTTAGTCTCCAAGTATTTGTTACCTTTCCAAATTTTTTCTGGTGGTTGATTTCCAGTTTCATAGCACTGTGGTCTGAAAGCATGCATGGTAAAATCTCAATCTTTTTGTACTTGATCTTTTGTACTTGGTGAGGGCTGTGTCCCAGTATGTGGTCTATTCTGGAGAATGTTCCATGTGAACTGGAGAAGAATGTATCTTCCACTGCTTTAGTATGAAATGTTCTGAATATATCTGTTAAGTCCATCTGGTCCAGTGTGTCATTCAAAGCCATAGTTTCCTTGTTGATTTTCTGATTAGATGATCTGTCCATTGTTGTAAGTGGGGTGTTGAAGTCCCCTACTATTATGGTATTATTATCCATGAGTTTCTTTATGTTTGTGGTTAATTGATTTATATATTTGGGTTCCTTCACATTTAGAGCATAAATGTTTATAATTGTTAGGTCTTCTTGGTGGATAGACCCCTTAATTATGACATAATGCCCTTCTTCGTATCTTCTTACAGTCTTTACTTGAATGTCTAGATTTTCTGATATAAGTGTTGGTACTGTGGCTCTCTTTTATTGACCATTAGCATGATAGATGGTTCTCCATCCCCTTAATTTCAATCTGAAGGTGTCTTTAGGTCTAAAGTTGGTCTCTTGTAAACAGCATATGGATGGATCTTGTTTTGTTATCCATTCTGTTACCTTATGTCTTTTGATTGGAGCATTTAATCCATTGACATTTAAAATAGTACTGAAAGATAAGAATGTATTGCCATTATGTTGCTTGTAGAGTTGATGTTTCTGGTGGTGTTCTCTGGTCCTTTCTAGTCTTTGTTGCCTTTTTTCCCCCCATCTTTTCTCCCCTCAGAGAATCCTCCTTAAAATTTCTTGCAGGGTGGTTTAGTAGTCACGAACTCCTTTAATTTTTGTTTGTATGGGAAACTCTCTCTCTCTCCTTCTATTTTGAATTACAGCCTTGCTGGATAAAGAATTCTTGGCTGCATATTTTTTCTGATTCAGCTCATTGAATATATCCTGCCACTCCTTTCTGGCCTGCCAAATTTCTGTGGATAGGTCTGCTGGGATCCTGATCTGTCTTCACTTGTAGGTTAAGGACTTTTTTCTCTTACTGCTTTCATGATTCTTTCCTTGCCTTAGTATTTTGAGAATCTATTAAAGCCTTGTCGATGATCAGTTTTCTGTTGATGAGGAATCTAATGGGATTCCTCTGTGCTTCCTGGATTTTGATATCTGTGTCTTTCCCCAGGTTAGGAAAATTTAGCTATGATTTGCTCACATAACCTTCTACCATTTTCTCTGTCTTCATCTTTTGGGACCCCTATGATTCTGATGTTGTTCCTTTTTAATGAGTCACTGATTTCTATAATTCTTAATCATGCTCTTTTGCGTTAGTCTCCCTCTTTTTTTCCTGCTTCATTATTCTCCATAAGTTTGCCCTCTACATCGCTGATTCACTGCTCTGCCTCATCCATCTTTGCTGCTGTGGCAACCATTCGAGACTGCATCTCAGTTATAGCATTTTTTTATTTCATCCTGACTAGCTTTTACTTCTTTTATCTCTGCAGAAAAGGACTCTAATCTATTTTCAGCCCCAGCTAGTATTCTTATTATCGTGATTCTAAATTCTGGTTCAGACATCTTGCTTGTATCTGTGTTAAGTCCCTGGCTGTCATTACTTCCTGTCTTTCTTTTGGGGTGAATTGCTTTGTTTCATCATTTTGAAGGAAGAAAATGAATCATAAAGTAAAAAAAATAAAATTAAAAATTAAAAACGACACACACACACACACACACACACACACACAAATCAAATAAATGATGTTGGATCCTAGGTGTGTTTTGGTCTGGGTGCTGAAAGGGGCTTGATAGATTAGAGACAAAAGGGACAAAGACAAAATAAGGAAAACATTTAAAAATTTGAAATAATGAATGCATGGTATAGAATAAAATGAAATGATGAAAGTAAAATAGAATTTGAAAAATTTATAAAAAAGTAAAAAAATCGTGGAATAAAATTAAAAATATTTTTAATAAAAATTGAAAATAAAAATAAATGTTTTCTCTTTCTGTATTCAAGAAAAAGAAAAGAAATGACAAAGAAAAAAAGAAAATTGAATAGTTGGACCAGCGAACTGACTGAAATATGATTAAAAATTACTTCTTTTTTCCCCTACAAGTCAAACTATGAAGCACTTTATAGTCTGTAAAATAAGCAGGCGGAGAGACCTGTGGTGTTCCTGAAGAGGGAGATTGGCCCAGTTAGGTGGGGCTTAGCATAATGGTTCTGTTCTCTACTAGATGGCGCTGCTTGCTGCTTAATTACTGGGGTGGATTGTTGTGGCACTTGTAGGTATGTATGCACATTCATGGGAGGGTGGAAAATGGCGTCACCCAGCTACCCAGTCTCTAGTATTGGAACTCTGTCCTCCCAGATCAGTAATCGCCCACCTGTCCTTTGTGTCCGGCTTCTGTCCGCTCCCTGATTTTACACTGTCCGTGCTCAAGCTGTCAGGTTGCCAGGCGGCACCTCCCTCTTGAGGTTTATCTCAGATGCGGCTGTGTTTCCCGACCCCTGCCTTCTGAAGGACTGCGGCTTTGACCTGCTCAGACCTCCTTGGGGAGGATCTCACTGAGCAATGGCCAGGTGCTGGCCGCACCCAGGAATGTTTGCGGGACAGTGCTTCTGCTGATGCACAGAGACTGCTGCTGGGTGCCAGCCTGCCCCAGAAAAAGTTCACGTGATCGTGTAGCAGCAGCATTTCAGGGATTATGGAAAATCACAACACACATCTGCCACCATCCTTCACCCTTAACCACCTTGTTCCAGCACCAGCAAATATGGTTGTTCTCTGGGGTCTGCTGGGATCTCTGGGGTCTGATGGAGTGGACACACAGACTACCAAATGTCCTCCCAGCAGGGGAACCACCTCTCCCCATGTGGCCTGAGGACGAACCCTCCAACCCAGACTTCACTCTGCTCCTTGGGATTTGCCTTTCCCACCAGAGCACCTCCAGGTATCAGGCTGCAGAGTTTCAGTCTTTGCTCTCTCCCATTTATAGGGTCTTAATGGAATTTAAACCCTTTCCTTTCACCTTTCTCCCTTTTTTGTTCAATCCCTGTGGCTGTTTCCACTTTTCCATTTTCTTTCCAGGTGCTTTTGTGGGGGTGGGTGTGTGTGCTTTTGCTGTACTCTGCCTCATCTCTGTCCTCTCTCCACAAGCAAAAACAGCTCCCTGACCTCCATGGCTTCTCTCTCCCCAGTTCACCTCTCCGCGTCACATACCTGTTGAGTTCTGTGGTTCAGGTTGTGCAGACTGTTGTGTTAATCTTCAAATCACTTTACTAGGTGTGCAGGATGGTTTAGTGTTCATGTGGCTGTATTTCATGGATGTGAGAGGCAGAGAAGACTTCCATGAAGTTCTTCCATATTGGCCTCTCTGGTAGATAGTCAGTTTTAAATGTTACTATATTTAATCTCTTTTTTTGGCTCCTTATAGGTATTTTAGGAGAAGGGAGTGGCAGCGGCTGAATGCCACTTAGAACTAAAATCTCCCAGACTAAGCTAGTCTTAGAGGAAATTTAAAAGTAAGTTTAAGTGAAAACAAGGTTTTAAAAATGAAGTGAATGATTTAAGTTGCTAAAATAATCTCTTCATTTAAAAATCAGGGACATACAAAAATAATTTTATTGTCTGATTTTTTAAACCTTTTCAAATCTGTGAATCAAGCTCCTCTTGGTATTTGAATAGGTGCCATCTGCTGATCTGTAACAGAGCCAGTTTTTGCATTTGGGCCTAAATTTAATACTTAATTCCAATAGATGAAACATGCAGGTCATTATAAGCAATGAAACATTTGTAGGTTTTTAATTTAATACTTTCGTAACACTTAATTTATTAGTAGTAATTTATATAGAGTTCTTAAATGTACTTGCTATTAATTATCTATACTATTATGTCAGTTAAATAAGGAAGTCACTTAAATAAGCTAGAGATAGGTATCAGTTATACCTGCATTAAAAATTAAAAAAAATCCCATATTTAGAAGTTCCAAATACCAACCAGAAGCTTAGAACAGCTAAGTATGTAACTCAGCTGAAGGTTTTTACTGATTTGGATTGAGCTTGGTGAAGCTCGTTCATGTGTCTTTGGTCAGCTGTGAACTGGTATGTGACTTTGCTAACCTTGACCTGTTCTCTCATGTCTGGGTCATTAGACTTACCTCTGTTCCATGTGTGCCATTCTCCAGTAGGCTAGCCCAGGCATGTTCTTGTGGTGAAAGGGGTGTGGAAAGCAAGCGCAGAAAATGTACTATATCTTTGGAGACTTAGGTTTGGAACTGTCAAAATATCACTTCCTTTCATAAGTCACAAAGGTTGAGAGAATAGACTCTAGTTATTGATGAACTGCAAAGTAACAACTGAAAGGTTATAGATACAGGGAGGGGTGAATAATCATGGCCACGGGATTCAATCCGCTATTTTCGAAAAGGATGGAATTGGGATTAGGACCCTGTTTCGTGCCTCCAGACTGGGTTTCTTTTTATGTTACAAACTGTTCTTCCTATTTACCTATATGATAAATTTGAATGTTCATTGGGAAAAAAACATTTGTGACTTAGTGTATGTCTTGGTCCTCAAGTACTGATCTAGAAAGCTGTGATACAATCGTATTCTCTTTATCTATTGAGTACTAAGTACTTCCTCACAAAATCAGTGTTAGAGGATCTGAAGAAAATAGATTTTATATACTTGGAAATGTCTGGTGTTTTCCAAATGTTATCAGTACAGTGAAACTTTGGAAGGTTAAGAAGAATTTTTCACATTGCTTTACCCATTTATTTCATTTGACTATAAATCTCAAGGAACTAGAGTGATAATATCAGGATTTTATTGCTCTAGTTATGGATGGTCTTAACTTCACGTTGCATCCTATATCCTAAAAAAAAGTTATTACTATTTAGAAGTGATTTTTTTAGGAAATCCTATATCCTAAAAAAAAGTTATTACTATTTAGAAGTGATTTTTTTTGAAATTACAGGGTCAGATAAAAAACTTCAAGGTGTGTTTTACCTCATGTTGAAATTTATATTAGAGCCCACTTACCCTTCATTGTTGCCCTTGCCTTTGTGGACCTGGAGATAGATGAAAAAAATAAAATTGTTATGAAGTTGTGGCAGCTTCAAGCTGTCCTGTTTGTTTGTCCCCAAATCTTTCTATGCCAGTTCCAAATGCCCTCCTGCCAAAATTAAGCTTGGAAAAAAACATATTTCATATATGACATATGTTTGAAATTAGCAGGAAATGCAGCCAAGATTTGGAAATTAACAAGGAAAAAGTTATTTCGGAAAACATTTGGGAACCAAGGAAGAGTGTTTGGCTTAAAACATTAAGACATTTAATTGTTTAGTAAATTAAATATTTTTTCAAAATCTCAGAAGGAAGAACATTAAGATTTTTTTTTTTTCAGTTATGTATCCACAATTTTTATTTAAAAATTCATTGTCGGGGCACCTGGTTAACTGAATTGGTTAAGTGTCCAACTCTTGGTTTCAGCTCAGGTCCTGATCTCATGGCTTTGTAGGTTTGAGCCCTGCATCAGGCTCTGTGCTGGCAGCAGGGAGCCTGCTTGGGATTCTCTCTGTCTCCCTTCCTCTCCCTCCCCTACTTGCACTGTCTCTGACTCTCTCAAAATAAATTTAAAAAAACTTGAAAAAATTCATTTTCACAAATTAAATGAGTAGTCCTAATGTACAAAGTGTAGCATAACTGATATTCTGATAAAATGTTAAATCTTATGTATGAAATTTTTTGAAATTAAATTTTGTGTTTCATTTTTTCCATATGTGAGAGAGATTTCTATTGATCTGCCACCTGTGAAATAGACAGGGATAGCTGAAGGGATCCAGAACATGAATCAAACTTTCCCTTTTTAATATAGACCACTGTTTAGAACTAACTTCTTGATAAGTACATTGTCATGTCTATGCTAGATAGGGAATTATCTTGTCAGTTTATCTGTGTGGATTAATCTAATTCAAGGCAAGCACTTTCACTAGGCATTATCTATACAAGACAATGAGATGCTGAGGAAGAATAGAGAAGATTTGCAAACTGTGGTCCCTGACCAGAGGAAACTTAAAATCTAGTTGAGAACAGGATTTTTTAAATGGGAGCTATAGGCATACCTCAAAGATATTGTGGGCTCGTTCTAGACCACCGCGAAAAATTGAATATTGCAGTAAAGTGAGTCAAATTATGTTTTTCATTTCCTAGTGCATATAAAAGTTATATTTGCACTATTGTATACTCTATTAACTGTGCAATAACATTATGTCTAAAAGAGCAATGTATGTACCATAATTAAAAAGTATTTGATTGCTAAAAAATGCTAACTATCATCTGAGTTTCAGCAGTTTGTAATCTTTTTGCTGGTGGAGGATCTTGCCTGATATTGATGGCTGTTGACTCATCAGGATAGTGGCGGTTAAAGGTTGGGGTGTCTGTGGCAATTTCTTAAAATAAGGCAATAATGAAGTTTGCTGTATCAATTGTCTTTCAAGAATGACTTCTCTGTAGCATGTGATACCGTTTGATAGCTTTTTATCTACAGTAGAACTTGTGTCATAATTGGAATCAATTTTCTTAAACTCTGCCACTGCTTTATCAACTAAATTTATATAATATTCTAAATGTTTTGTTGTCATTTCAACAATATTCATAGCATCTTCAGCAGGAGTAGATTCTAACTCAAAAAAAAACTTTCTTTGCTCATCCATAAGAAGCAACTACTCATCTGTTATAGTTTTATCATGAGATTCCAGCAATTCAGTCACATCTTCAGTCTGCACTTCTAATTCTAGTTCCCTTGCTCTTTCTACCACACCCACAGTTACTTTTTCCACTTAAGTCATGAACCCCTCAAAGTCATGAGGATTGGAATAAACTTCTTCAAAACTCCTGTCCCTGTTGATAATTTTATTTCTTCCCATGGATCATGAATAATCTCAAGGACATCTAGAATGGTGAATCCTTTCCAGAAGATTTTCAGTTTACTTTGCCCAGATCCGTTGGAGGAATCAGAATCTGTGGCGGCTGTAGCCTAATGAAATGTATTTCTTAAATAATAAGACTTGAAAGTTGAAATTGCTCCTTGATCCACGGGCTACAGAATGATGTGTTAGCACACATGGAAACATTAAGCTTGTTGTACGTATCCATTAGAGTGATGGATGACCAGGTACATTGGTCTTGGGTGACCAGGAACATTGTCAATGAACAGTAATATGAAAGGAATCTTTTTTTTTCTGAGTGGTTCTCAACAATGACCTCAAAATAATGAGTAAACCATGTTGTAAACAGATATCCTGTCATCCAGGCTTTGTTTTTGCATTTGTAAAGCATAGGCAGAGTAGACTTAACATAACTCTTAAGGGCCCTGGGATTTTCAGAATGGTAAATGAATGGTGGCTTTAACTGAAAGTCTCCAGCTGCATTAGCTTCGAAAAGGAGAGCCAGTCTGTTCTTTGAGGCTTTGAAGCCGGGCATTGATTTCTCCTCTGTAGCTATGAAAGTCCTAGATGGCATCTTCTTCCATTAGAATGCTGTTTCATCTATGTTGTAAATCTGTTGTTTAGTGTAGCCACCTTCATTAATTATCTTAGCTAATTAGATCTTGTGGATAACTTGTTGCAGCTTCTACATCAGTACTTGCTGCTTTACCTTGCGCTTTTACTTTATGCAGATGGTTTGTCTCTTTAAATCTCATGAATCAACCTCTGCTAGCTTCAGACTTTTCTTCGGCAGCTTCCTCACCCCTATCAGCCTTCATAGAGTTGAAGACAATTAGAGCCTTGCTCTGGATTAGACTTTGGCTTAAAGGAATTTTGTGGCTGGTTTGATTTTCTATCCAGGCCACTTAAACTTTCTTCATATCAGCAATAAGGCTGGTGGGGTTTTGTGTGTGTGTGTGTGTGTGTGTGTGTGTGTGTGTGTTTACCATTTGTGTACTCACTGGAGTAGCACTTCTCATTTCTTCAGGAACTTTTCTTTTGCATTCACAACTTGGCTAACTGGCACAAGAGGCTGAGTCTTTCTAGGCTTTCCACATCTCTTTCTCACTAGGCTTAGTCATTTCTAACTTTTGATGTAAGGTGGATAACATATGGCTCTTCCCTTCGCTTAACACTGAAAGGGTTATTGTTCACTTGAACACTTGAACATTGTAGGGTTATGAACTAGTGCAATTTCAATATTGTTGTGTCTTGGGGAATAGGGAGGCCTGAAGAGAGGGAGAGAGATAGAGGAATGACCAGTTGGTGAAGTCAAAACACATACAATTTTGCCATCTCATGGGTACAGTTCATGGTGTCTCAAAATAATTTTAATAGTAACACTAAAGGTAACGGATCACCATAATAAATACAATAATATTGAAAAATTTTGAAGTATTACGAAAATTACCAAAATGTGCCACAGAGACATGAAATGAGCAAATGCTGTTGGCAAACTGGCATTGATAGGCTTGCTCAATGCAGGGTTGCCGCAAACTTTCAATCTGTAAAAAACACAGTAGCAGGAAAGTATAATAAAACAAAGTTTGCCTATGTTGTTCTTGACAGGGCCCCATTCATAGGAACTTGGATTTCTTTGGAGTCTTAGAGCAATTTATAAGAAGACAAAGGCTTATCTGGGTTAAGAATGTCACAGTTGATTTTTAATTTCATGATTCTTGACTGGACCCTTGGACATGAAGCCATATGTGTTTTCAGCCTAACTCAAAATTATACATTCTGAATAGGCTTTTATAAATTAGCGGGAAAATCTATTCTGTCATGGTGTTTTACAGTGTCTTCCTAGTTGTCTCTTCCCATCATTGTAAGGTGGAGTTATCAAGGATCTGTTAGTCTTGTAGTATGATCTTTGCCCTTGAAATAACGATGTTGTTTTTAGAGGTTGCCTATCTCTTCTTTGTGAGTCTTCAGCATCCTGTGACTTTCAGATGGGATTCAACATCAATAGACTAGATAAATCACTAGAATTATGTAGATATTAAATGTTAACAAGAGTATGGGGGGGGTGCTCCTGGGTAGTTTAGTCAGCTGAGCATCTGACTTCAGCTCAGGTCATGGTCTCATGGTTTGTGGGTTCGAGCCCCACATCGGGCTGTGTGCTGACAACTTGCTCAGAGCCTGGAGCCTGCTTCAGATTCTGTGTCTCCTTCTCTCTCTGCCCCTCCCCAGCTCACGCTCTGTCTCACTCTGTCTCTCAAAAATAAAATAAATGTAAAAAAAATATTTATAAATGTTAACTGGAGGAAAGGTGAGCGACGTTCAACCACCAAGAGTTCAAGATATGACTGGGTGGATGGTGTGTTAATAGGTAAGGAAATTCGAGGTACTGAAGTGTATACTATTGCCTAATTTTATAGAAACACAGAATATGTGGCTTTGCCTATCACTTTAGTAATTAGTCCTGTAGAATACCCCCAGTTTTTATTGATGATACCATCAGCAGAAAGCAGTGGGTGGGATTTACAAACTGGAACTATTGTATAACATTCATCAGGTCCCTAACTGAAGTTCCTTCATCTGTAAAATAGAGCTAATAAAAATACTTATCTCTCAGCATTCTTTTGAGGACTAAATGCATTGAAAATTATCTTTAAATATAAAGCACTATAGATACATCAGTTGTTTTTTAGTACAAGAAATACCTAGAGAAATATGCAAAAGTAGAAGAGCTCAAAGACCAAACTCAGCAATTTTTCCCTCTAGAATAACTATGGACAATGTATCTTTTTCTTGTAAATACCCTGAATTTCAAACAGCATTCTGTCTTTTAGGAAAATTAATTGAATAATATCAGTAGCTGGAGCCCCTGATGGAAAGTGACAAATGACATGAGAAAACTATAAGCAAAGATTTGAAGAGTTCAGAGAAGCAAGGGATCACTTTTTTCTGAGGCCATTGGGGCAGGTTTCTTTGTGAGGCAGTACCAAGCAATTTAAAGTGGGTTTCTATGTACTGAGTGGATTTTAACAGGTAAAGATGCCAAGAGGAGGTGGGAGGGCATTCCATACAAAAGGAGGGATGTGAATAAAGCTGAATAGATGATGGTGGTGAGCACAGACTCTTGTAAAAGTCAAAAGAAAGAGAACAATGGTTTGTGATGATAGCAATCCTGAGATTCCTTATTTGGGAATTTTATGGGTGGATTTAGGAGTAGGAAGGAAGGAAAGAATGAAAGTACAAGAGAGGCACATGTGGTAAGAAGTGAGAGGAAAGGGGGGATCATAGGTAAGGGGTGCCAAATAACAAAGCAGAAATTAAAGGAACTTTAAAAAACAAAGTTAAATCTATTTGTCAGGCAGAGAAGAAATTCACTGAGTGGACACAGAGGGGGAAATGTGTTCTAAAGGAAGTTTCAGGTGGTTGTGTTAAAGATTGAAACTAGCACTCTTGGGGCACCTAGGTGTCATAGTCGGTTAAGCGTCCAACTTCAACTAAGGTCATGATCTCACTGTTTGTGAGTTCAAGCCCCACATCAGGTTCTGTGCTGACAGCTGGGAACCTGGACCTGCTTCAGATTCTGTGTCTTCCTCCCTCTCTGCCCCTCCCCCACTCGTGCTCACTCTCTTTCTCTTTCCCTCAAAAATAAACACTTAAGAATTTCTTTTAAAGAAAACTAGCACTCTGGATAGGGTAGAATATTCTTTGGTCTGTGTGTGTTTGGTTAAAATAGTCCTTTTGTCCACTGGTCAGGAAAAAGTCTTTAAATAAGTCTAGAAGAAAGTCTGAAATTCTAGGGTGATTTAGAGTTTATGGTCATTTGTCAACTTCAGTTTGTTAGAACCAATTGTGATAATGCCCAACATTCAATTTCGGTATCTTCTAAGCAAATGTTGCTGAAGGCAGAAAATTTGCTTTTGTATGGGTTAGCCAGAGGAAGGATGAGTGAGATAGCTTGGTGTGGAGAGGAACATAATTTTGGCTTGCCTTTGTTCTCTCTTGCCTCATGGTATGTCTACTTTGATTCTAGGCCAGTATCTCAGAATGACCACTGTTAAATTCTATGCTCCATGCATTCTTTTTTAAAAATAGCTTTATTGAGATATAACTCACATACAGTACAATTCACCCATTTAAAGTATACAGTTCAGTGGTTGTTAGTATATCTGAAAGGGTCACCAATTTTAGAACATTTACATCACCTTGTAAAGAAATCTCATACCCTTTAGCTATCACCTTCTTATCTCACCATCCCACCTTCCTAGCCCCCTACTCAGGCATAAGCAACCACTAATCTACTTTCTATGTCCATAAATCTCACAGTTTGGACTTTTATAGGAATAGAATAATATACTTCTTGGTCTTTTGTGACTCGCTTCTTTCACTTAGCATAATGTTTTCAAGTTTTATTCATGTTGTAGCATTTGTCAGTACTTTATGTGGCCAAATAATATTCCATTGAATTGATGTACCACATTTTGTCTATGCATTTAGCAGTTGATGGACATTGAGTTGTTTCTACCTTTAGGCCATTAAGAATAATGCTGCTAATAATGCTGTTCATGTCCAAGTTTATGTGTAAACATATGATTTCGTTTCTTTTGGATATATATCTAGGAGTGGAATTTCTGGGTCATATGTTAACTATGTTTAATCATTTGGTAAAGTCCATGCTATTTTCCAAAGGGGTTGTCCCATTTTACATTCCTACTGGCAGTGTGTGAAGCTTCCAATTTCTTCTCATCCTTGCCAATACTTGTTGTTATTCAACTTTTTTTAAAAAGATTTTATTTTTAAAGTAACATCTACACCCAATGTGGGACTCAAACCTACAACCCTGAGATCAAGTGTCATATGATTCACTGACTGAGCCAGCCAGGTGCCCCTTTCCAACTTTTTGATTCTAGTTATTCTGGTGGGTTTAAAGTGGTATCTCATAGTGGTTTTGATTTGCATTTCCCAGATGACTAATGATTTTGAGGAACATTTTTGTGTGGTTATTAGTCATATGAATTTCTTAATGCAGAAATGTCTATTCAAATCCTTTGCCCACATTCAGTTGTGTTATTTGTGGTTTTTAATTGTTTAATTGTATATTCCTGTACACAAGAACCTTATGAGGTATATGATTTGCAAATACAGTTGTTTCTAACTATTCATGGATTCCATATTTGCAAATTTTCCTACTCACTGAAATTTATTTGTAGCCCCCAGTCAATACTTGTAGTACTTTCACATTCAAGGACATGTAGATGTACAGAGTGGCAAACAAAAACAAAAACAAACAAACAAAAAAAAGAGTTGCCTGGTGTGTACATTCCCAGGTGAGGTGGCATAAAGCGGACTTCTGCTTTCTTGTTTCAGCTCTCATATTGTAAATAAGTTTCCTTTTTTTGATCTATTTAGTGACAGATTTTTTTTCTTCTTTTTTGTGCTTATTGTTGGTCACTCTGCTGTTTAAAATAACTCTCAAGTGTAATGCTGAAATGCTGTTTAGTGTCCTTAAGTACAAGAAGGCTGTGATGTGCCTTAAGGAGAAACTATATGTGTTAAATAAGCTTTATTCATGCATAAGTTATATTGCTGTTAGCCAAGAGTTCAGTGTCAGGGAATCAACAGTATATATTTAAAATGTTGTCTTTAAACAGAAACACATTCAAAAGGTTATGAATTCATTGGTTGATAAAAATGCTGTGACCAAAGGCTTGCAGAAAACTAATCCTGTATTTTCCTTAGGAGCAATGATTCCCTATTTGCTAATTCAGTGTTTGTAGTAACTTTAGTAACAGAGTTACTATGAATAATGAGAATAAAATATATTTTCTCTCAGTTTTTTCATTGCCTTTCACTTTCCTGATGGTATGCTTTAATACATAAATATTTTGTTTAATTTAAATTCAAGTTTGTTAATATACAGTGTAGTTACAGTGTAGTCTTGGCTTCAGGTGTAGAACCCAGTCATTCATCCCTTACATAGGACATCCAGTGCTTATCCTAAAAATTGCCCTCCTTAATGCCCATCACTGATTTAACCCATCCCTCCACCCATCTCCCTTCCAGCAACCCTCAGTTCTCTGTATTTTGGAGTCTCTTATAGTTTGCCTCCCTCTCTGTTTTTATCTTATTTTTCCTTCTCTTCCCCTATGTTCATCTGTTGTGTTTCTCAAATTACACATATGAGTGAAATCATATGATATCTTTCTCGGACTGACTTATTTCACTTAGCATAATACACTCTAGTTCCATCCACGTTGTTGCAAATGGCAAGGTTTCATTCTTTTTCATCGCTGAGTAGTATTCCATTGTGTGTGTGTATGTACGTGTATGTACATATGTATATATGTATACATACATCTTATTTATCCATTCATTAGTTGATGGATATTTGGGTTCTTTCTATAATTGCTGTTGTTGATAGTGCTACTATAAACATCGGGGTGCATGTGCCCCTTCAAATCAGCATTTTTGTATCCTTTGAATAAATACCTAATAGTGTAATTGCTAGATCATAGGGTAGTTCTATTTTTAATTTTTTGAGGAACCTTCATACTGTTTTCCAGAGTGGCTGCACCAGTTTGCTTTCCCACCAGCAGTCAAAAGTGTCCCCCTTTCTCTGTATCCTTGCCAACATCTGTTGTTTCCTGAATTGTTCATTTTAGCCATTCTGACAGGTGTGAGGTAGTATCTCACTGTGGTTTTTATTTGTATTTCTCTGATGATGAGCGATGTTGAGCATCTTGTCATGTGTCTGTTAGCCATATGGATTTCTTGAGAAAAGTGTCTATTTATGTCTTCTGCCCATTTATTCACTAGATTATTTGGTTTTTAGGTGTTGAGTTTGGTAAGTTTTTTCTAGATTTTGGATACTACCCCTTTGTCTAATATGTCACTTGCAAATATCTTCTCCCATTCTGTTGGTTGCCTTTTAGTTTTGTTATTGCTTTCTTTGCTGTGCAGAAGCTTTTTATCTTCATGAGGTACCAATCGTTCATTTTTACTTTTATTTTCTTTGCCTCTGGAGACCTGTCAAGTAAGAAGTTGCTGTGGCCTAGGTCAAAGAGATTGCTGCCTGTTTTCTTCTGTAGGATTTTGATGGTTTCCTGTCTTACATTTAGGTCTTTCATCCATTTTGAGTTTATTTATGTGTATGGTGTAACAAAGCGGTCCAGATTCATTCTTGTGCATGTCACTGTCCAGTTCTCCCAGCACCATTTGCTGAAGAGACTCTTTTTCCATTGAATACTCTCGTTTTTTGTCAAAGATTAGTTGGCCATGCTATTGTGGGTCCTTTTCTGGACTCTCTGTTCTATTCTACTGATCTTTGTGTCTATTTTTGTGCCAGTACCGTACTGTCTTGATGATTACAGGTTTGTAATACAGCTTAAAGTACAGAATTGTGATGCCTCCAGCTTTGGTTTTCTTTTTCAGCATTATTGGCTATTTGGGGTCTTTTCTGGTTCCATACAAATTTTTTGTTTTGTTTTTAGCTCTGTGAAGAATGCTGGTGTTATTTTGATAGGGGTTGCATTGAATATGTAGATTGTTTTGGGTAGTATCAACATTTTAACAATATTTGTTCTTCCTATCCAGGAGCATGGAATCTTTTTCCATTACTTTGAGTCTTCTTCAGTGTCTTTCATAAACTTTCTATAATTTTCAGCATACAGATCTTTTACCTCTTTGGTTAGGTTTATTCCTAGGTATTTTACGGTTTTTGGTGCAGTTGTAAATGGGATTGATTCCTTGATATCTCTTTCTGCTGCTTCATTATTGGTGTGTAGAAATGCAACTGATTTCTGTACATTGATTTTGTATCCTGTGACTTTGCTGAATTCATGTATCAACTTGAGCAGTTTTTTGGTGGAGTCTTTCAGCTTTTCCATGTAGACTATCATGTCATCTGCAAAGAGTGAAAGTTTGATTTCTCCCTTGCCTATTTGGATGCCTTTTATTTCTTTGTCTTGTCTGATTGCTGAGATTAGGACTTCCAGTACCATGTTGAACAACAGGGTGAGAGTAGACATCCCTGTCATGTTTCTGATCTTAGGGGGAAAGCTCTCAGTTTCTTCCCATTGAGGATAATATTATCTGTGGGTCTTTCATATATGGCTTTTATGATGTTAAGGTATGTTCCTTTTATCCATACTTTATTGAGTGTTTTTACCAAGAAAGACTTTGTGTTTTGTCAAATGCTTTTTCATCATCTATTGAAAGGATTATTTGGTTCTTATCCTTTCTTTTATTAATGTAATGTATCACATTGATTGATTTGTGAATATTGAATCAGCCCTTTAGCCCAGGAATAAATCCCACTCGATCAAGGTGAATAATTCTTTTAATGTACTGTTGAAATATTTTTTAGTAGTATCTTGTTGAGCATTTTGGCATCTTTTTAGTGGGATCTTTATATGGTTTTGGAATCAAGGTAATTCTGGCTTCATAGAATGAGTCTGGAAGCTTTCCTTTCATTTCTATTTTTTGGAACAGTTTGAGGAGAATGAGTATTCACTCATTAAATGCCTGGTAGAATTTAAATGCCTGGGAAGCCATCCAACCCAGGACTCTTATTTGTTGGGAGATTTTTTTTTTTTTTAATTTTTTTTTTTTCAACGTTTTTTATTTTTATTTTTTTTGGGACAGAGAGAGACAGAGCATGAACAGGGGAGGGGCAGAGAGAGAGGGAGACACAGAATCAGAAACAGGCTCCGAGCCATCAGCCCAGAGCCTGACGCGGGGCTCGACCTCACAGACCGCGAGATCGTGACCTGGCTGAAGTCGGACGCTTAACCGACTGCGCCACCCAGGCGCCCCTGTTGGGAGATTTTTGATAACCTATTCAATTTCTTTGTTGGTTATGGGCCTATTCCAAAATTCTATATCTTCCTGTTTGAGTTTTGGTAGTGTGTGAATGTCTAGGAATTTGTCCATTTCTTTCAAATTTTCCAGTTTGTTGGCATATAATTTTTCATAGTATTTGCTTATAATTGTTTGTATTTCTGTAGTGTTGGGTGATCTCTCCTCTTTCATTCGTGATTTTATCTATTTGGGTCCTCTCTTCTTTTTAGAAGTCTGGCTAGGGGGTTATCAATTTTGTTTATTCTTTCAAAAAAACCAGCTCTTAATTTCACTGATCTGTTCTACTGTTTTTTGTTTGTTTTTGTTTTTTGTTGTTTTGGATTCAATGTCATTTATTTCTGCTCTAATATTTATTATTTCCCTTTTTCTGTTGACTTTGAGCTTTATTTGCTGCCACTTTCCTAGTGCCTTTAGGTGTAAGATTATGTTATGCATTTGGGACCTTTCTTGCTTCTGGAGATAGTCCTGAATTGCAGTGTGTTTTCCTCTTAGGACTGCCTTTGCTGCATCCCAAATGGTTTGGACTGTCATGTTTTCATTTTCAGTTGCTTCCATGTATTTTTTAATTTCTTATTTAATTTCCTATTTAACCTTTTCATTCTTTAGTAAGATATTCTTTAACCTCCATGTATTTGAGGACTTCCCAATTTTTTTTATGGTTGCTTTCACGTTTCATAGCATTGTGATCTGAAAATATGCATGGTATGATCTCAATCTTTTTGTACGTGTTGAGGGCTGATTTGTGACCCAATATGTGATTTATTCTGGTGAATGTTCCATGAGCACTTGAGAAGAACGTGTATTCTGTTGCTTTAAGGTGAAATGTTCTGAATATATCTGTTAAGTCCATCTGGTACAGTGTGTCATTCAGAGCCATTGTTTCCTGGTTTTCTGCTTAAACGATCTTTCCACTCCTGTAAGTGGAGTATTAAAGCCTCCTACAATAATAGTATTATTATCAGTAAGTTTGCTTATGTTTGTGATTAATCAATTTATATATTTGGGTGGTTAAAGTTGGGGACATAAATATTTACAATTGGATAGACCCCCTTAATTATGACATAGTGCCCTTCTTCATCTGTTGTTACAGTCTTTGTCTTAAAATCTAGTTGGTTTGATGTAAGTATGGTTACTCCAACTTTCTTTTGATATCCATTAGCAAAAACATAAATATTTTTAATTATGATGAAGAGCAGTCTATTTTCTTTTGTTGCTTATGCTTTTGGTGTCATATCTAAGAGTCCTTTGCCAAACCCAAGGTCATGAAGATTTACTCCCATGTTTTCTTCTAAGAGTCTTACAGTTTAAGCTCTTACATTTAGGTCTTTGATCCATCTTGAATTTATTTTTGTGTATGGTGTGAAGTAAGGGACCAATTTCATTCTTTGGCATGTGGGTATTTGGATGTCCTAGCACCATTTGTTTGAAAAACCTATTCTTTCCCTATTGCATAGTCTTGGCACTGGTGTTGAAAATCAGTTGACCATAGATATAAGAGTTTATTTCTGGATTCTCAATTCTTTCCAACCATCTATGTCTATTCTTATGCCAGTGCCAAACTGTCTTATTGACTGTTGCTTTATAGTAAGTTTTGAAATTGGGAAGCATGAGTCCTCCCACTTTTCTCTTCTTTTCTAAGATTGTTTTTGGTATTCTAGTTCCTTTGCAATTCTATATGAATTTTAGAATAAACTTGACAATTTCTATATTAAAGTCAGCTGGAATTGTGATGAGGGCTGCATTGAATCTGTAGACTGAAGGAGTATTGCCATCTGAACAATGTTAAGTCTTGCTGGTCATGAACATGGGATGGTTTTTCCCAAGTAGGTAAATCTACTTTCTGCAATGTTTTATAGTTTCCAGAGTAAAGTTTTATACTTCTTTTCTTATATTTATTCCCAAAAATAAAAAAAAAAATCCATTTCCTAATTTTTCATTGTAGTCCATCCATTCTTAATTGTTTATACTCTTTTAATCATTCTCTGTTCTTTCATGTCTCTGGACCCTTATAATACTGAGGGAAACCTCAGGTGCCTGGGTAGCTTAGTTGGTTGAGTTACCAACTCTTAATTTCAGCTCAGGTCATGACCCCTGGGTCATGGGACTGAGCCCTGCATTTGGCTCTGCACTGAGTGGAGTCCATCTGCTCCTCTCCCTAGCTTGTGTGCGTCCTCTTTATAAAATAATAATAAAAATACTGTTCTCTCTGCCTGTGAGGTCTTTCAACCTAAGTCTTACTATTGAATTCTTGTATATTATTTAAGATTCAGTTCTTCCTCTATAAAATATTCTATTATTCTTTTTGCCACATTTCTTTTTTTTTTTTAAAAGGACAAGGAATTGGAGGTTGATTATATTTCCTTATCAAATTTGTGTAATAAGATAGCCTAGCTCAGTAGTTGAGAGCACGGATTTTTTGATCAGTGGGTCCAAATCCCACTTCTACCATCACCTTTAACTTGCCTTAGGCAAGTTACTTGACCTCTCTGAATCTCAGTTTTCTTATCTATAAAACAAGGGCAAGGTGTATAACTTCTTACATCATTTTCCTTATTTAGCAGGCTTGTTGAGAGGATTATATGTATTAATACGTGCAAAACACTGAGAACAGTTCCTGGCCTGTAGTGAGACTTTATTATTTATATCTATTCAGTTGTAAAACCCATTCTATTTTCACCAGTCTATATTGTTCACATAAACTGTGGTTGATAAATATTTGTTATTGGAAAAGCTATGGTGTTGGTGATGGTGGTGGTGATGGTGATGGTAGGGGTTATGGTTGCAGCCATTTTAGCTGGAACTCAGTTTTGAAGGAGAACATCAAATGCCTTTCTTTTCTAATGAAAGTATCAGGATAAGATCCAATTACCTCATCATAAGCCAAATGTCAAGCTTTTCCAGCCATCCTCTGAGAGCTGTCTTGTTGGAAATGACTGCCCTTTCATTAAATACACTTTTATGCTACAATTTCTTGATTTTTTTATTGTCAACTGTACTGAGAATCCAAATGGCTATTACAAGTCAATAAAATCTATAGACCATAAATGCTTTGAGGTCTAGTTCTGTGTATTATTCACATTCCACAAATATCTTAGTACCTAGTAGTACCATGGACACAATGAGTTTAAAACGTGTGATGATGATTTAAGTAAAGAGCCCTAGATATAAAAATTTTAAGAATATTCTCAAGAACATATCATATATAGGTGCATTGGAAAATATACCTTTTAATAAAGGAAATCAAATTTCTTTCATGGTTTTAATAATCACCTCATTTTCTTAATAAACTTAAAACCTCAGAAAATGTTCTGTGTCCCTGTTCAAATGAGCAAGTTGCTGCAAAAATTGTAACTAATTAAGCTCATTTATAAAATGTATTTGATTTACACTGACTATGTTTGATTTATACCAAGATCTATCAAAATGACTTTGCCTCTTTTTTGGGCAGCAAATCACAAGGATGTGCTAAAAAGGGTCTTATCAATTATGTGCTACAAATATTTTAGGAATGACTTAAAACAACTTTGGAATCAAATTTCAAAATAACAGGGCGCCTGGGTGGCTCAGTCGGTTAAGCGTCAGACTTCAGCCTAGGTCATGATCTCTTCATTCCCAAGTTCGAGCCCCACATCGGGCTCTGTGCTGACAGCTCAGAGCCTGGAGCCTGTTTCAGATTCTGTGTCTCCCTTTCTCTCTCTGCCCCTTCCCCATTCACACTCTGTCTCTCTCAAAAATAAACATTAAAAAAATTGCAAAATAGCATGTATTCATGAATTTAGTAAATACATTTAGGTAAACATTTGCCCACCATTTTCCTTTCCTTTCCTTTCCTTTCCTTTCCTTTCCTTTCCTTTCCTTCTTCCTTTCTTTCCTAGAACTTGAATCTTGTGAGTAGTGTAACCAAGATAAGTAGTTTTTATACTTCTGAGATGTTTTCACTACTTCCTCTGGTACTCAGGCCCATTCATGTATATATTTCCCTACTCTCCATGCTCTCAAAGTATTCTTATTCACCTAGACATCATTTCCTATGACATTTTTTTCCTTTCTAGTGCAAAGGCTAATTTTACAATGGTCAGGTTAAATCACTTCTCAGAAGGCTACTTGTATACCTAATGTCATATCTTACTAGAGTGTTAACAGCAGTGAGCAGCTAGAACATTAGGTTTTGTCTTATAGTTATTCTTGTGTCCTGGAACAAACTCCAGAGAGTCTATGATGCAGATTTTCCTTCTTTCCTACCTCCCTCCTGCCCTTCCTTCCTTCCTTTCTCCCTCTCATTCAATCATTCTTCCATCAAAAATAATTATTGTTGTATGTTCTGTGCTAGGTATTCTTTAGGGATTTGAAGACACATTAATAAACGTGAGAGAGATGGAGAACCTATTTAGTTTGGTTAGTTATTTACCTCTAGAGGCCTGTTTCCCCACTAGATTGTATATGTTTGTTTTGTTCCTCCTGACTTGTCCTGCTCCTGATATTGTCACTTTTAAATAATTTGTTGATCGAAAGACTTGAGACAGTCTGTGGAAAATTTCTATATTTAAAGAACTGAAAAATTAAAATGATTATTCTGTAACTTATTTGCAAGAGGGTAAATTGGGCCCAAAAGGGAAACAATTTTATTCCTACTTATTTGTTAAACTTCTTAGCTATTGTTAGTGGAAAACTTAAAAGAGAATATTTGAGCTGGGAGTGTCTTAGTAATCAACTTGAAAATCTCTCCCTCCCTTTCTAGTGAGGCTAGAAAAAGTAAGGTCCCACTGTTGTTATACAACAGATTTGGGACTTTAACCTAGATTTTAAGAGTGCCAGATCTTTGATCATTTTACTCCACTGTGACCCTGTGTGAGGATCACCTCAAAAGAATGATTCTGTTTTATACTTTAGACACCAAGGTGAAATTATATCTCCCTAGATAAAGATATTAACTCTGGAGAGAGTTCCTTAAGCAAATCAGGATAATCAAATGTGGCAGATGTTAGTTGGCATCTATTTCAAAAACAAATAACTTGAGTTGGCTGAGTCCTGGAGCTTATACTTGTCTCTTGCATGAAAATGTTGCATGAAAATGTATTGGGGCTTTGACATGTGTGGCAACCAATTCTCAAAAGAGTGAGTCACACCTCCTCCTACCCTACAACTGTCAGTGCTGGCTTCTGGCAAAAGGTTAGAAACACTGCAGTCGTGTGGTTTGGTTTGCTAGGAGAAGAGGCCGTGAGCCAGGGGAAGGCAGCACTAGAGGAAAGTCAGGAAGAGTAAGGGACAAAATGAGGGTAAAAATGGAACCCCAGAGAAGGGACATGGAATCCAGGAAGGAATGAGACTAATCCACAGGTTTTTCTAAGATCTGTCAGCTTTAATTCTTGCAAAGAAGAGATAGAGGTATGCTTTTGACGATGTTGAGTATCTATCTAAAGGGTTTTAGAGTGTGTTGCATTATCCAGGAAAATTATATGCAGGCCAATAAGGGGAGAACAGGAATAGTGCAGGCAAACTGGTTCTAGACAGAAAAATGGGAAGTAAGGTAGAGCCCTTTTAGGGAATAATGCTTTGGGTTGGCCTTCATTGGATAGTTCTTAGGAGTGTCTGGCTATCCCTTTGTCACCTGGAGGCAATGAACTTATTCTACTCTTGCCACTTGTGGGGCACACACTGTTAGGCTACTTTCATCAGGTTCCTTATTGGTTGGTTCTAGGGTAGGGTTATGGCAGAGGTACTCATGCCAAATAGCTAAGGTAAGGCTAGTGTTGTAGGAGCTGACAATATAGCTCAAATAATAATTCTGAAGCATTTTGGAGTGAGGTTTCTATGGCTACTGATTTATGAGATCACCTGAGTTGAGATCTTGGGGGAAAGTATGAATTTTTTAAAACATGAAAGATAGCTATGAACAAGGAAAGAAGTTTGTATATGTACAAAAGCAGTAGCAATGGCAATTTAACTGCCATGGAGCAAGGTGGAGTGGGTAAATGCAAGAGAAGTGGATAACCAAAAGGCAATTTCTATTTATATTCAGTGTAAGCTGTTTTCTGAACATATATTTCTGAGTAGAGCCAGTACATATATATGACTTTTGAAGTGAGAAAGGAACCGCAGTGATAAGACTGGATACATAACATAAAAGTAACAATTCACACTTGTGTACTTTCTCTCTTTACAATTGTTTTCATATGCTTTCCCTATTCTTCCTCGTACAAAACATGTGAATAGGTATTTTGTTTTTATTTCATAGATGAGGACATTGAGCCATATGTAATATATGATTATGTGTGCAAATGTAGTCATACATGCAAATATTGAATTAGAGCATAACCTCAGGTCTTCTGATCCCAAATTCTGAATTTTTCCTCCTAGATTATACCTTCACTCCAGTGAAGTCTGTGCATTGCTCTGGGTGGTGTTGGCTAGGGCCATCGCTGTCTTGGTCAGTGTCATACCCACAGCCCCTAGTCTGATGCCTGGCATGCAGTAGGCACTTCGCACATATGTTTAAGGGAAGAATAAACAAATAAATGGGGTGAGAAATACAGATGATGTTTAGTGATGATGTGAGTTAGGCATCTGTCCCAGTAAATTCCACTCCTAGAGATAGTGCCTTTCTATCCACCACCACTCTTAGCACATGACTCTCTCCCTTTCAGTTACACTGAGAAAGAGAACACAAGGAGGGCTATGGACAACTAATCCAGAGTTCAGCTAGTATCTCCCTTTAACTTTGAGTTAAATTTTAGCTCATATTAAACCATATGGATCAACATTCTCTTTCCTACTGTATCACTGATACAGAACATCTGCCAGCTCATATAATATTTTTGTTTTTCTCCCTTTTTCTGTCCCAGTGATCTAGAGTAATAGCTTTATTTATTTTACTAATTCCTTTCTTTATTTTGTTTGCATTAAATATTCCTTAATGCTATTGTATAACAATACATATATTTTTAGCATTTTAAAGTTGTTCTGTGTTGAAATCTCCATGGGAAAAGGAAGCTTGTTTTCTGCTTCTATTTCTCTTACAATTCTGAATACAATGCTAAAGCACTTGGTTGGCTTAAAAAATTTTTTTTAATGGTTATTTATTTTTGAGAGAGACGGAGACAGAATGAGAGTGGGTTAGGGGCAGAGAGAGAGGGAGGCACAGAACCTGAAGCAGGCTCCAGGCTCCGAGCTGTCAGCACAGAGCCCAACGCGGGGCTTGAACTCACGAGCTGTGAGATCATTACCTGAGCCGAAGTCGGACGCTCAACCGACTGAGCCACCTGGGTGCCCCTTGGTTGGCTTTTAATAAGTACCTGCTGACAAAGTAATTTTCTGAAAACAAAGTGAATTATTCTTCTTAATTTTGTTCTTGTCTGTCATTGCATAATAAAAGTTGGGCATGCCATAGATGTATGATTTTACCTATCATGGGAGGAACTTGATTTTAGTATCAGACACAACTAGCTTTTCATCCCTACCAGCACTTAAATACCTGTGGGACTTTGGTAAATTTTACAATACTTGGGAGTCTCCAGTTTTGTCATCTGTGAATGGGAATGATATTTCCTATCTTACAAGGGTAATTATATAATTACATGAGTGAACAGATGAGAATCCACCAGAATACTGTACAACATATAGTAGGCTTTCCATCTTTCTTCCATTCTGCTCTTAAATAGTATTTTATGGGGTGCCTGCATGGCTCAGTCGGTTAAGCGTCTGACTGGCTCAGGTCATGATCTCGCGGTTCGTAGGTTCGAGCCCTGTGTCAGTCTCTGTGCTGACAGCTCAGAGCCTGGAGCCTGCTTCAGATTCTGTGTCTCCCTCTCTGCCCCTCCCCTGCTCGTGATCTCTCTCTCCCTCTCAAAAATAAACAAACATGGAAAAAAATAATATTTTATGGGAAAGATAGGGTTTTAACCTTGGCTCCCACATTTATAAAGTGTATAATTCTGGATAAGCAACTTGACTTCTCCAAATCCAGTTTTCTATAAAATGAGACCAAGAAAGAGAATCAAACAAAATAGTTAATGAGAATGGATTTTATAAATTGTAAATACTTATACAAATGAAAGATATTTACTATCATCCATATTTTATTGACTATGATGAGGCACTAAGAAGGATTGTGTTTTTAATTTTATTTCTTCTTTGAGTAGAATAAACTTGCCCAGTGATTAAAAGTTTTCCAACCTAAATTAATTTTAGGGAACCTGGCCTCAAAATAGAGTATTTTCCTTTATCTCTTGGTTACGGAGTCTAATTATGGTGAAACCCCAGTTATCATATACATTTTTTAGTAGAAATATTAAATACAATATCCTCCCTTGTTTGCAGCAAATACCATTCTTTTTGGTACTAAATATATTTCCAATCTATTTACATAATTCCAGAAGCACGTTTTCTCTCCCTTTCATCATATCTTCTAAAAATGAATTTTGTAGTTGATCATATTAATGAACACATTTAAGAGCTAATAGACACCAAACGTGCTATAAAACACATGCATTTGTAAGCTTTAATTTCAGGAACAGAATGGTCAACACTCACAACAGTCATAAGTAAGAAACATGAAAAGAAGGTGGATACAAAATGTGCATTTTCTTAATAAGTTACAGGGAAGGCTTGTGCATGATGCAAATGCAAGGCTAGTATTAGGCTTAGCTCTCTTTTTGAACTCAAATGGCAGCGTGAATATTTGGCTTCCATTCACTGAACTTGCAGAACCTCCTTAGCAAGATTTATCTTTTCACATGGGGGAATTAATCAAGGCAAATTTCATCACAACTGTTGCCACACATTTCTTGCCATGTGCTGTGTAGTTAGTTTACCCAGAGCCTACTTCAAAGGACTATAATTTCAGTATTTCAACACTTCAGTATTTCATCTGTCATTCTGGAAATATTTGATGCCTCTTTTATCCTTCAGGTTTTTTTCCTCCATATAAACTATTAATATATATGAAAATGCATGTGTCTCTCTTAGACTCTCATTACCATCTTGCCTGCACTGCTAGTTTTGCATGCAGCCTGCAGTAAATTCAGCGTGGATGGTCTTAGTAAGTTATGGAAAAGCCAAATGTGATTGGACAGATTCATAAAATGTAGTCGGGTTGTACACTACTGAATATATATTTCTTTCTCTTTCCTCTACACCCACACACAAGGCAGTGTGTTTGCATATATACACACTCTATGGGAGAAGTCTTGGCCACCCATAAATAAGTTGATAAAGTCCAGGAGTCACATAGTACTTACCAGACATTGAGTTGCAGCTCATGAATCAGCTAGAGCTAACAATAAATAAATGGCCATGGGCTCATTAACGTGCTGGTTATGGGCCTTTTCCAGTGATTGGTTTTTAATCTAAAAATAGGGACCAGTGGGCTGTTTCAAATATTTCATGTCAAAGGAGTAAATGTCCATAATCAGCTACCTCTTTTTTTTATTTCTTGAATCAGGACTTACTGTTAATACATAATGGCTAGGAAAAATGGTTGGCTCTAGGATTTCTAAGTTTTAATGTCACCACAGATGCCAGAGCACAGAGCCTTATGTGACCCTGCACTAATGATTTATCATCCCCGTGTTCCTCTTTACTCATTTTTTGAAATGAATTTGCAATCATGTCATAATGTCATAAACGTAATCTCAGCTAGTTAGTTGATTGGTTTATTTTACTTTTCCCATTACATTTTTTTATGATTTGTAATGTCTGCTTTCTTGTGCAGTGTATTTGTCAGACCTTTTTGGTTGCAAGTGGCAGAAATGCAATTTGAAGTGGTTTAAACAGGAGGAGAACTGATTGACTTCCTTCATCTGATGGTATTACAACCAAGAAGACGGTGTTGGAGAGCAGCCACATGACCTCCCTTAAAGAAGGAGAATCTTTCTTACTCTTTTTAAAATTTACCATTTCTCAGTCTGCCAGGTCTTGTTGTGTGTTCTCCAGAGCTTTTATCCTAGAATAGCCCTTTGTATGAGAACTTTCAGATAGAAAAAAACAGATAGTAGTGGGATAAAGATTTTCCTTGCTTCCTTCTGTGGGAGGAAACCAAACTTCTTTTCATGTTCTAATAAAGGCCTGTTGGGTTTAGATCAGTTAAGCTTATTAAGCACAGTTTGTAAGGGACTAAAAGGCTTTCTCTTTCTCTACCCCTTCTATTTTTATTGTTATTTAAAGAAATGTTTATTTACTTAGAGAGTGTACTCACCAGCCTGTGAGCTGGTGAAGGACAGAGAGAGAGGGAGAAGGAGAATCCCAAGCAGACTTCTCACTGTCAGTGCAGAGCCTGTTGTAGGGCTTGATCTCATGAACCATGAGATTATGAACTGAACCAAAATCAAGAATTGGTTGCTTAACTGACTGAACCACCCAGGCACCACCTGCCCCCTCTGCTTTTAAAATGATGTAACCAAAATTCTAAAGGACATTCCAGTTCCACAAGACTATGTGGTTACACCTAGTTTTTACATCTATTAGGATTGTGTTCACTGCCTACTTTATTTCCAAAACAGTTCTAAAAACATAATTTGTTGAAAACAATAATTTTGGTGACTGGTATGCTTTGGTACTCTATTACCTTCCTTCCCTTCCCATACCATTTTCAGGTTCTGTTATAATATTATCTGGTTCATCATGACAGATCAATAGATGGAGAATATACATACCACATGCTTTTCTTCCTTGGGCTCAGTATCCTTTGTCAACAAAGAAAAGACCTCTATCTCCATCTTATAGCTCTTAGTGTTACTCCCCAGCCTGTGCCTTCACATTGTCTCTTGGTCGGGAGTCACCATTTGTAACTCCAGCTAAGGAATCCTTCTAGTATGAATAGCTTGTTATAGAATTGTTTCATACCCACTCTTCAAACTATAGCTACTTCACATTTGGACTTTATTTCTGAGACTAGATAATCTCAGAGAGGATTTTGCTTCATCTTGAGTTTCCTTAGGTAACTGAGGCCTTTATATTAATCCAAGTAAGGATTCAGATATATCTAATGAACTGGTGGGCAGCCTCCCAGGAGAGTATTTGGATGGATCAGTTTGGATGAGATTTTCCTTTTTGTTGTTGTTGTTGCTGGAAGATACTGAGGAAGTATATATTTGAGGTAGAAGCCTAGGAAATGAAGGGATAAGGTTTACAGCACAAGGTCTTTTTTTTGTTGTTGTTGTTAGATTAATCCCTTGGCCTAGTTGCATGGATTTTTATCTAAGCATTTTGGAGGGCAGGGGTGCGGTGGTGGGGAAGAGAGGGAGAGGGAAGGATAATAAAAGTGAAAGATGAGCCCTTTCCTTGAGGTCCTCTGTGAGACAAATGGGTACATACTTCACTTTAGTCCTCCTGTGGCAAACAGTGTTGGAAAACAGGGAAGAAGCACAGCCCCTCCACTTCTGTAGAAAGCACACAGCTGTTTCAGAATATTGAAGTCTCTGGGGGAAATTAGTATCATTTTCTTCACAAGATTTTTCAGTCACCATTGCAAGCAACAGGAGTCAGTGTCCTTCCATAGACATCAAATCTTCATGGTGAGCTGCTGCTACACTGAATTTAGTAAACTGCCCTTATGTTATTTTTCAAGCAGTAGACATCAGTGAAGGGGGTTAGAATGGGAAGAACATGGTGGAGCCTAGTTGGTTATATGGAGGACTGCTTGTGAACTCCTATAAGACATGGTTGAGGCAATACTAAGAATTACTGAGTGAGACCTGAGATCCTTTGTGAACAATCTGAACCACTAGTGAAATAAGAGGTCTTACTTTTAATCAGGACACAGTTATACTCTATGAGGTTTGGGAAAATAGTGTACTCTTGCAAATATCTTGACTTCATAGTCCTCTTTAAGAGATATGGTAGGAATTGATGTGAATATCTTGAGGGGAAAGCCTTTAAATAAAGGCAGAGATACTGTTGCCACATCTATATTTCTCAAATAAATTTTGTGATCCACTAAACAATATATACATATACATGTGTATACATAGAGAGCAGGAGAGAGGCACAGAGGCAGTTGATTTTAAAGAATGACCTTAGAATGATGCCAAATTTGGACTATTTTGTTGTACTTTCATCCTTTTATTTACTATTTCTTAGAGACATATGACTTACATAATCATAGGTGTTTGGGAATATTGCTTTCAGTATTAGTAGACTTACACTAGAGTTAATTTTTTACTTTCTATACATGAGATGAGCTATGTATGTTCCAAAAAAACATTCTCTTAATGCCCGAGAATGTCTGTTGAGGTAAACCCCATATCGAAGATCTTCACATGACTGGGATTGGAGAAGAAGAGGTTATTTTTGCTATTTCCCCACTGATGTGAGTTAGGACCATTGTCATTCCTTTTGTTTTTGAACCATTAATGAAGAACTTATAGCTTCACTATACTTCATAGCTTCATTAACTTTATTCAATTTATTTTTTTCTTCTCAAATATCTTTTTTTTAATATGAAATTTCTTGTCAAATTGGTTTCAATACAACATCCAGTGCTCATCCCAACAGGTGCCCTCTTCAGTGCCCATCACCCACTTTCCCCTCCCTCCCACCCCCCATGAACCCTCAGTTTATTCTCAGTTTTTAAGAGTCTTTTATGGTTTGCCTCCTTCCATCTCTAACTTTTTTCCCCCCTTCCTCTCCCCCATGGTTTTCTGTTAATTTTCTCAGGATCCACATAAAAGTGAAAACATAGGGTATCTGCCTTTCTCTGTATGACTTACTTCACTTAGCATAACAGTCTCCAGTTCCATCCATGTTGCTACAAAAGGCCATATTTCATTCTTTCTCATTGCCAAGTAGTATTCTATTGTATGTATAAACCACAACTTCTTTATCCATTCATCAGTTGATGGACATTTAGGCTCTTTCCATAATTTGACTATTGTTGGGAGTGCGCTATAAACATTGGGGTACAAGTGCCCCTATGCATCAGCACTTCTTTATCCCTTAGGTAAATTCCTAGCAGTGCTATTGCTGGGTCATAGGGTAGGTCTATTTTTAATTTTTTGAGGAACCTCCACACCATTTTCTAGAGCGGCTGCACCAGTTTCCATTCCCACCAACAGTGCAAGAGGGTTCCCATTTCTCCACATCCTTGCCAGCATCTATAGTCTCCTGATTTGTTCATTTTAGCCACTCTGAGTGGCATGAGGTGGTATCTCAGTGTGGTTTTGATTTGTATTTCCCTGATGAGGAGTGATGTTGAGCATCTTTTCATGTGTCTGTTGGCCATCTGGATTTCTTCTTTAGAGAAGTGTCTACTCATGTCTTCTGCCCATTTCTTCACTAGATTATTTGTTTTTCAGGTGTGGAGTTTGGTGAGCTCTTCATAGATTTTGGATGCTAGCCCTTTGTCTGATATGTCATTTGCAAATATCTTTTCCCATTCCGTTAGTTGCCTTTTAGTTTTGTTGATTGTTTCCTTTGCAATGCAGAAGCTTTTTATCTTCATGAGGTCCCAATAGTTCATTTTTGCTTTTAATTCCTTTGCCTTTGGAGATGTGTCAAGTAAGAAATTGCTGTGACTGAGGTCAGAGAGGTTTTTTCCTGCTTTCTCCTCTAGGGTTTTGATGGTTTCGTGTGTCACATTCAGGTCCTTCATCCATTTTGAGTTTATTTTTGTGAATGGTGTAAGAAAATGGCCTAGTTTCCTCCTTCTGCATGTTGCTGTCCAGTTCTCCCAGCACCATTTGTTAATGAGACTGTCTTTGTTCCATTGGATATTCTTTCCTGCTTTGTCAAAGATTAGTTGGCCATACTTTTGTGGGTCTAATTCTGGAGTCTCTATTCTATTCCAGTGGTCTCTGTGTCTGTTTTTGTGCCAATACCATGCTGTCTTGATGATTACAGCTTTGTAGTAGAGGCTAAAATCTGGGATTGTGATGCCTCCCACTTTGGTCTTCTTCTTCAAAATTACTTTGGCTATTCGGGGTCTTTTGTGGTCCCATACAAATTTTAGGATTGCTTGTTGTAGCTTTGAGAAGAATGCTGGTCCAATTTTGATTGGGATTCCATTAAATGTGTACATTGCTTTGGGTAGTATTGACATTTTAACAATATTTATTCTTCCAATCCATGAGCATGGAATGTTTTTCCATTTCTTTATATCTTCTTCAATTTCCTTCATAAGCTTTCTATAGTTTTCAGCCTACAGATCTTTTACATCTTTGGTTAGGTTTATTCCTAGGTATTTTATGCTTCTTGGTGCAATTGTGAATGGGATTGGTTTCTTTATCTTTCTGTTCCTTCATTATTAGTGTATAAGAATGCAACTGATTTCTGTACATTAATTTTGTATCCTGCGACTTTGCTGAAATACATGAATCAGTTCTAGCAGAGGTGGAGTCTATTGGGTTTTCCATGTATAATATCATGTCATCTGCAAAAAGTGAAAGCTTGACTTCATCTTTGCCAATTTTGATGACTTGATTTCCTTTTGTTGTCTGATTGCTGATGCTAGCACTTCCAACACTATGTTAAACAACAGCGGTGAGAGTGGACATCCCTGTCGTGTTCCTGATCTCAGGGGGAAAGCTCTCAGTTTTTCCCCATTGAGGATGATATTAGCTGTGGGCTTTTCATAAATGGCTTTTATGATGTTTAAGTATCTTCCTTCTATCCCGACTTTCTCGAGGGTTTTTATTAAGAAAGGATGCTGAATTTTGTCAGATACTATTTCTGCATCGATTGACAGGCTCATATGGTTCTTATCTTTTCTTTTATTAATGTGATGTATCACATTGATTGATTTGTGAATATTGAACCAGCCCTGCAACCCAGGAATGAATCCCACTTGATCCTGGTGAATAATTCTTTTTATATGCTCTTGAATTCGATTTGCTATTTTCTTGTTGAGAACTTTTGCTTCCATATTCATCAGGGATATTGGCCTGTAGTTCTCTTTTTTTGCCGGGTCTCTGTCTGGTTTAGGAACCAAAGTAATGCTGGCTTCATAGAATGAGTCTGGAAGTTTTCCTTCCCTTTCTATTTTTTGGAACAGCTTGAGAAGGATAGGTATTATCTCTGCTTTAAATGTGTGGTAGAATTCCCCAGGGAAGCCATCTGGTGCTGGACTCTTATTTGTTGGGAGATTTTTGATAACTGATTCAATTTCTTCGCTGGTTATGGGTCTGTTCAAGCTTTCTATTTCCTCCTGTTTGAATTTTGGAAGTGTGTGGGTGTTTAGGAATTTGTTCATTTCTTCCAGGTTGTCCAGTTTGTTGGCATATAATTTTTCATAGTATTCCCTGATAATTGCTTGTATTTCTGAGGGATTGGTTGTAATAATTCCATTTTCATTCATGATTTTATCTATTTGGGTCATCTCCCTTTTCTTTTTGAGAAGCCTGGCTAGACATTTATCAATTTTATTTATTTTTCAAAAAACCAACTCTTGGTTTCATTGATCTGCTCTACAGTTTTTTTTAGATTCTATATTGTTTATTTCTGCTCTGATCTTTACTATTTCTCTTCTCCTGGGTTTGGGGTGTCTTTGCTGTTCTGCTTCTATTTCCTTTAGGTGTGCTGTTAGATTTTGTATTTGGGATTTTTCTTATTTCTTGAGATAGGCCTGGATTGCAATGTATTTTCCTCTCAGGACTGCCTTTACTGTATTCCAAAGTGTTTGTATTTTTGTATTTTCATTTTCATTTGTTTCCATATGTTTTAAAATTTCTTCTCTAATTGCCTGGTTGACCCATTCATTCTTTAGTAAGGTGTTCCTTAACCTCCATGCTTTTGGAGGTTTTCCAGACTTTTTCCTGTGGTTGATTTCAAGTTTTATAGCATTGTGGTCTGAAAGTGTGCATGGTATGATCTCAATTCTTTTATACTTATAAAGGGATGTTTTGTGACCCAGTATGTGATCTATCTGGAGAAAATTCCATGTGCACTTGAGAAGAAAGTATTCTGTTGCTTTGGGATGCAGAGTTCTAAATGTATCTGTCAAGTCCATCTGATCCAATGTATCATTCAGGGCCCTTGTTTCTTTATTGATTTTGTGTCTAGATGATCTATCTATTGTTGTAAATGGAGTATTAAAGTCCCCTGCAATTACCAAATTCTTATCAAAAAGGTTGCTTATGTCTGTGATTAATTGTTTTATAAATTTGGGGGCTCCTGTATTTGGCACATAGACATTTATAATTGTTCGCTCTTCCTGATTGGTAGACCCTGTAATTATTATATAATGCCCTTCTTCATCTCTTGTTACAGCTTTTAAGTTAAAGTGTAGTTTGTCTGATATAAGTATGGCTACTCCAGCTTTCTTTTGACCTCCAGTAGCATGATAGATAGTTCTCCATCCCCTCACTTTCAATCTGAAGGTGTCCTCAGGTCTAAAATGAGTCTCTTGTAGACAGCAGATAGATGGGTCTTGTTTTTTTTATCCATTCTGATACCATATATCTTTTGGTTGGAGAATTTAGTCCATTTGCATTTAGTGTTATTATAGAAAGATATGGGTTTAGAGTCATTGTGATGTCTGTAGGTTTCATGCTTGTAGTGATGTCTCTGGTACTTTTGGTCCTTGCAGCATTTCACTCATAGAGTCCCTCTTAGGATCTCTTGTAGGGCTGTTTTAGTGGTGATGAATTCCTTCAGTTTTTGTTTGTTTGGGAAAACTTTTATCCCTCCTTCTATTCTGAATGACAGACTTGCTGGATAAAGGATTCTTGGCTGTATATTTTTTCTGTTCGTCACATTTCCTGCCATCACAGATTTTCTGCCATTCCTTTCTGGCCTGCCAAGTTTCAGTAGATAGGTCTGCTACTACCCTTATGTGTCTACCTTTAAAAAAAATTATTTTTTAATGTTTATTTATTTTTGAGAGAGAGAGAGAGACAGAGTGCGAGCAGGGGAGGGGTAGAGAGAGAAGGAGACACAGGATCTGAAGCAGGCTCCAGGCTCTGAGCTCTCGGCACAGACCCTGATGTGGGGCTTAAACTCACAAACTGTGACATCAAGACCTGAGCCAAAGTCGGATGCTTAACCGACTGAGTCACCTAGGCACCCCTTATGTGTCTATCTTTTGTATGTTAGGGCCTGTTTATCCCTAGCTCCTTCAGAATTCTCTCTTTATCCTTGTATTTTGCCAGTTTCACTATAATATGTCATGCAGAAGATCAATTCAAGTTATGTCTGAAGGGAGTTCTCTGTGCCTCTTGGATTTCAATGCCTGTTTCCTTCCCCAGATCAGGGAAGTTCTCAGGTATGATTTGTTCAAATATACCTTTAGCCCCTTTCTCTCTCTCTTATTCTTCTGGAATTCCTATGATACGGATGTTGTTTCCTTTGATTGCATCACTTAGTTCTCTAATTCTCCCCTCAAACACCTGGATTTTTTTAAATCTCTCTTTTTCTCAGCTTCCTCTTTTTCCCTAATTTTATCCTCTAATTCACCTATTCTCTCCTCTGCCTCTTCAATCTGTGCTATGGCCATCTCCATTTTATTTTGCACCTCATTTATAGCATTTTTTAGTTCCTTATGACTATTTTTTAGTCCCTTGATCTCTGTAGCAATAGATTCTCTGCTGTCCTCTATTTTTTTTTCAAGCCCAGCAATTAATTTTATGACTATTATTCTAAATTCTTGTTCCATTATATTGCTTAAATCAGGTTTGATCAATTCATTAGCTGTTGCTACTTCCTGGAGTTTCTTTTGAGGAGAATTCTTCCATTTCGTCATTTTGGTTAGCCCCTGTGGTAGCTCCAAACTGCAGGGTACTTCCCCTGTGCTGTCCAGAGAAACTTGTGTTGGTGGGCGGGGCTGCAGTCAGACTCAATGTCTGCCCTCAGCCTAACCCTGGGGCCACAGTTAGACTGGTGTGTACCTTGTGTTGCCCTCTCCCAGGAGCAGGACTCACTGTGGAGTGGTGTGGCCCCTGTGTGGGCTGCTTGCACACTGCCAGGTGCTGTTTCGATGGGATCTGGCCAAGGATGTATCAGCCAGGGTGGATCCACAAGGTGCACAGGGGCAGGAGGGGCAGGCTGAGCTAGCTTTGCCCTCAGTGGTTCCCTGTGGGAGAGGCACTGCAGCACTGGGAGGGAGGCAGGCCCGTCAGAGGGATGGATCCACAGAAGCACAGTGTTGGGTGTTTGTGCGGTGCAAGCAAGTTTGGTGTCAAGAACTGGTTCCCTTTGGAATTTTGGCCACGGGATGGGAGAGGGAAATGGCACTTGCCAGTGCTTTTCCCCCTATGAGCTCTGTCCTTCCGGGGCTCAACAACTTTCCCTCCTGGCATCCTCTCACCCTGCCTGCTCTCTCAGAGCACAGCTGTTGACTTTTAACATTCCAGATGTTAAGTCCCGCTGGCTGTCAGAACTCATGGATTCTGGCCCCTCTGCTTTTGCAAGCCAGACTTCGGGGGCTCTCCCTTGCCCGACGGGCTGCCTGCCCCTCCACCGCCCTGGCTCCCTCCCACCAGTTCGTGTAGCACTCACTGCCTTTCTGCCCTTCCTACCCTCTTCCGTAGGCCTCTTTTCTACGCTTGGCTCTGGAGAGTCTGTTATGCTAGTCTTCTGGTGGTTTTCTGGGTTATTTAGGCAGATGTAGGTGGATTCTAAGCAATCAGCAGGACAAGGTGAGCCCAACAGCCTCCTACACCACCATCTTCCTCAAATAGTTCAACTTTATTCAATTTAGAGTACCGTTTAGTTCCACTCACTGTAAGTGCTTGACTTGTTTCACAAAAAAATATGTACTAACCCATCTCGTAGCAGCTCTTTTCTAACACATTCTTGGGTTCTGATTTGGTAGTCTATTAACTAAAGTCACATTTGCAGTCTGACCACTGTTGTACAATCTTAGCAATGTCATCTTCATTATTTATTTACTATGGAAGCTCCAAGAGAACATGATATTTTTTTTTCTGTGGTTGCCTGGAGTTTGTGTTGGGACATATTGAACTAGTTTCTACTTCATTGGCTGTGACTTGCATTTATGTGAATTTTTTTGGTCAGATATTCCAAAGATTTATATAAACACAGCCAAGACAAAGCCTTCCTTTCTTGAAGAACATCCTCTAGGAATAGTAATATTTATGCTTTAGCTTATTCCCTTCTCTTCCTTGTTAGTACGCTGACAGCCATGAGAAATGTGTTTTCTTTAGAAGGATCAGATGTCATTCTTCTCGAGTCATCAGAGCTACCTTTTGCAGAACTTTGGGTAGTTTGCTTACTTTGAATTTCCCATTGACATATCATTTAACTCTAACTAGGTCAAACAGAGCTGACTGGGTCTAGACAAGACTTCATTTTTCCCCTCCATTGGTATGCCTACTTTAAAAGTTTTCATTAACTGTTATTTCCAAGTCTTCTCCTGACTCTTTAAACCTAAGATCATAGGTGTGCTTTAAGAGATATAAAAATAAATGGGAGGAATGAAAACAAATACATTCAGTGAAGTTTGGAAGTTAATTAAACATAGAGAGGTTGACATGAGAAACCAAAACCACTCTTCCTTATATTCAGAGATTTTTGCTCATGATAAAATGTGGCTTCCTGTTTATAAGGCTAATTCAAGTGCACAAAGTGGTTACCAGAGGATTTTTTCCAAATTGTGTTTTGGGTGATGTAAATTCAAGTGATTAAAAAATACCATCATAGAGAATCTTAGTTAAATACAGTACTAGAATATCAAAATATTCCTTGGTGAAATGTATTTGAACAAACTATTTTTAGTGAAAAACATCATTCTAGCAGACTTTAATAGATATTAAAGCTATTAACACATAAGTATTCATTTATTTTATTTTCAACACAATGAACACTAATTTTTCTCAGATTCATTACTTAATGTGTTGAATAATAAAGCTTCTGCAAGAGCAACTCAGTGCTTGTGACAAATGCAGGTTTTGAAAAGTGTAAGTAGAGTCTTTCTATGTTTGCCCCCATGACAGACTCAAAGCAAATAAAATAGTTACAGGTCAAAATAGGGCACATATATTTAACATTATATGTAGAAATCCCATGTTTAATGTAAAGGATACTATATTAATGCTCCAAAGTGCATCTGATAGTCAACATTCATAAATTTACAAATTTGGTTTTCCCATAGTACTTTTATGTTCCTAGGCTGGAGTGAACCTGGGGAAACCACATCCAACTGACCTATGGAAAATAATAGGCTTAAGCATTTTATAGAAGATAGGTGACCTTCTAGGGGCAGGCAAAGGGCTCCTGAAATGTTGGGAGAGATCAGTGTGTCAGGATAATCAGGCTACATAAAGTGGGCTGGACAGCCAGGGGTCTGCAGAGATGGTTAGTATGCCTGTGTACAGTTTTATACTTCTTTTTAGGCTTTATTGGGCTGGTAGTGGGTCCCTAGAACAGCTTTAGACCATAGTAGCAGTGGGAGTGAGGGTGGGTGGGATCTTGCAGCCTTACATTAGGAAGAAAATCTATCTCTCACCCCTAACCTTTTCCCACTCTTCCCTATTCACATGTTTTGTTTTTAGTGAATCTATTTATACTTAAAAAACTCTACTAATCAGCTTTATCAATTAAATAAAAATTATGTTATTTCACTTCTCGAAGAAAGAAATAAGTTACAAGAAAAGAGCAGTTTAAAAAGTAATGATGAGAATATGACCTTGGGTCAGTATAGATTCTTTTTAAAAAAATAAGTTTATGAGATACAACTCATAAATCATAAAATTGACCCATTTAAACAATACAACTTATTGTTATATATTCATAGAGTTGTACAGCAGTCACCAGAATAAAATTTTAGAATATTTTTTTCTCCCCTTAAAGAAATCCTGTACTCATTAGCAGTCACTTGCCATTCCTTCACATCTCCTCCCACCATCCTTAAGTAACCACTAATCTACTTTATGTTTCCATAGATTTGCTTATTTTGGACATTTAATATAAAGGGAATTATACAATGTGTGACCTTTAATAATGCCTGGATTCTTTTGACTTAGCATAATGTTTTCTAGGTTCATCAATGTTGCAGCATGTATCAGTACTTTTCTTTTTACTGTTGTATAATATTCAGTTGTATGGATATACCACATTATCCATCATCAGATGGACATTTGGGTTGTTTCCTTTTGGCTTTTATAAATGTTGCTTCTGTGACCATTTATGTACAAGTTTATATTTCAACATTTAGTTTGAACTTTAATTAACATCCCTGTTTTTGTAAATAAAGCCTTATTGAAACATAGCCACACCCTTAGAAATGGAGTTCTCTACTTGTTCCAAATAAAGTGAGTCCCTCCAAGCAGGGTTGTAGAGCTCTTTGCCTTTATGTCCTGCCTTTCTAGCTGGCCAGAACCCCAGAGTTACTGCCCTGGAACTAGGGGCAGGGACCTGCTTTTCTAGAGTGACCCCTTCCCCTGAACCTCTCTTAAGTGAAGAGGGGTAGTAACCCTTGGTATTATTGCATGGAGTATCTGTCATATGAGTGATCTGGGGTGGGGTAGCTGGGGCCCTAGTATTCTTGGCTTACTTCTCCTAGGGTAGAGTTTCCACCCCGAGTGGAGCCAGTTGGTAGAAGAGTGACCTGGTCCTCTCAGCTATGCCACCCAGAAAAGAACTTCTTTAACAAAGGGCTGAGGCGTGAGCACCCTGCTTTGGCTGAAATTTTAGCCCCATATTGGGTGCTGGGGGAGAAGGAGTCTGTCTTCTTGGCCACACATGTCTGGAGTAGACCCTTCTGTATCCTGGAGAGGGGGTGGTGCATAATGTGTACATAATGGAATGTGTCAAGGCCCAAACCCCACAGACTCTTGGTGTTCTTACCAAGATTTAATATATTTTCTTGAATTGATATTTCTGTGTTTGATTTATGCCCTTAGGACAATTTCCAGAGACTTTATATAATTTTCACTAGTTTGTTGCTTGCTGAGGAGTGTGTCATCTGAGCTCCTCACTTCACCATTCTGGAATTCCTGCCTCCCTCATTCATATTTAAGTTCAAATATTCAAATATTGAATAATTCAGACAAAATGATAATACTTTTGTATTTCACTCATCATTACTCCTTGGGTTTCCAGTGTTTTTTCTATTTCTTTTTAAATGTGTTTTGATGCATGGAACTGAAAGGGTTTGAATTTGCCTTTCCTATTGTGGGATGAGGAGCTCACTTCAGGCACGTGTATTTGCCAAAGCAGCATTCTTAGTATTCCTTTACCTGTACTTAATCTTTTTGAGAGAAAACATGGCATTTCTACAATTATTTCTCCCACATGCATCATTTGCTCTTGAATAATAACAGATTGGTTTTTTTTAATGGCAAATGATAATACTGTGCATTTCTGTGGGAGGTAACATCTTTTTTTTTCTGAAAAGACTGAGAAGTGAAAATAAAATATCCCTTTAATGGAAATTTCTTGTCACTGCTTTAGTCTGAGATAAAAGAACATAAAGACATGTCATGGCTAGGGAAGACAAGATAAATTGTGATTGGTAACATTGTTTGCAAATCTGAATGGTTCATGGGGAATAAGTTGTATGTCAGGGTCTGTGATAGAATCTTTGGAAAAAACACAGACCTCTAAGGAATGATTTTCAAAGTAGTAGCTTATTGACTTCATTTTGAGTATAGAACTTCTATAAGAACCTACAGCAAAATGTGTTAAAATCATGACTGTTCTTACATAG
This sequence comes from Panthera uncia, assembly GCF_023721935.1. Classification (NCBI taxonomy): domain Eukaryota; kingdom Metazoa; phylum Chordata; class Mammalia; order Carnivora; family Felidae; genus Panthera; species Panthera uncia. The sequence continues at coordinate 22,434,455 of NC_064807.1, forward strand.
CAGCCCTGGGAAGTGGGCTTTAGAAGTGTCCAAATTATAACACCCAGGCCATTATTAAGTATGTGGTATTTTCTCCAGGTACTTTAGTAATTATAAATTTGTAGATTTTTTTTCCCCACATAATGATGTAATTAGTGATTTTGCAACCACAATCCCCTAAGAACCCCTTTTTTTAAGGACCAGAGGGTCTCTGTTTTGGCAGTCAACCACTGTTCCAAACAGGCTGGGCAAGTAATGTTTTCTCTGTTCTTGCATTTGAGATCTTTGCCCATTTCTTTTACTATACAAAAATTAAGTAAATTTCTGCCCATGAACCTATTTTAAAGTAAATGTTATATGTCCCAGTACTTTTTACCCTTCTGAGGAATGATTTCAGAAATGTTTTGGAAAAAGTCAACCTTTTACATCTCCACATGTGAACTTTGTTGCAGAGATAAAGCTGTCCATGGGTCGCCTTTGGAGAGGATTTGCAAAGGCCAATGTGGTGCTGGTGACTACAGCATGAAGAGTTCCAGAATCTCCCTATGTTCCTGGCTTAAAAGGAACTTGGGATCCCAGGAGGTAAAGGAAAATTTTTGTTCTGATTATGTTACTGCATCTTCTTTATTGTCCTTCTGTAACCTGGAAATGCCTATTTATTAAATAATTACTGTGTGCAAAGTGGTGCATCACTTGCTCTCTATATGTACATCCAAATACTATATACAATTCAATGTAATTCTGAAAGACAGTGAGTCAGGGAGGCATTGCTTTTCTGTTAGGAGAAGTAGCCTTACCATAGCCACATAGAGCAGAAGTATCAGAGCTGGGACTAAACTCAGATATCTTCTTCCAAGGTGATGCTCTTTTTGCTATGCTTCAGAGGAAGGGTAGTGTGGCAGGGGTAGCAATGGGACATAGGAGATACTACAGAAGTAGGCTCCAGTGGGAGGAGAGAAATGACACAGTTTCTAGGAAATGAGGGGCAATAAAGTAAGCATGCAGTAGAGGAGAGGGTCTTCCTCTCTTTTAGTTTTTGAGCATGAAATGCACCTCACTTAGGATCCAGAATTTTAACTTTCTGAATCCCCAGCAAACAAAGATGTAAGTCATTTATTAAGAAATTTTTTAAGTTGCTTTCCTGAAGGTTTTCAACCTTTTAGGTTATGAATATTATAAAGTTTTACCAGACTGTGATTTTGAAAAACATTATATTTTGTAAACCTAAAGCTAGGAAGTATGGATGGTTTGGGGAATCTTCTTTGTACCTTCTTTTATAAAAAATAAAAAAAAATTATCAAAATTATGTGTACATCGTTAAGAAAACTAATAGGATAGAAGAATTTTCATTGTTCCACATTTTCCCATCCCAGTCTGCAGAGGCAACCTGGACTTTTTGTTTTACATCTGTAAGTAAATATGCATTGAGCACAAGTTCTGGAGTTTACACCTTTAAACTTTTCATTCTTCTTGCTATGACAAGATAATAGATGATATCTGAGGATATATGAGGATGCCATCTCCCACCTTTATTTCTCCCCATTTTCTTAATTTTTGAAAATTATATCACTATTCAATTTCTCATTTTTTTACCTTTATAAAGATACATTTTCATATAACCTCTACTTATTTTAGTTGTATTTCTTTGTTTTTAGTTTTAGACAGTGCCTCTAGACTCATCACTTTATATGATGAATATATTAACCCCCTACCCTTCCTTCCACCTGTTCCTTCCTTTTTCTACCTCCCAGCCTCTGAAGCCTGCATTTTTCACAAGACTGTTAACATTTTATACCATTCTATAGCTGTTGTTAAGTTGTCTGTGTTTGTGCATAACTCTAGATGTTAGAAATTAATAAATACCATTCAAATTTTATCTGTTTTAAATAATAATAGCTAATTGATTGCTTACAGTGTGCCAGGCACCGTTCTAATTGCTTTGTATACAATAGCTCAGATTTCTTTACACATATAAATTAGTCCCCCCAAAATATTTTGTAGGTATGGGAACTGAGATGTTGGCAAGTTAACTAACTAAAAGTGGTGGTCATGATTTATATTAGTATAGTCTTGCTCAGTGCATTTCTGTCTTCTTTTTTTTTTTCTTTTTTTTTTTTAAGGTAGGCTCCATGGCCAGCATGGAGGCCAACACAGGGCTTAAACTAATGACACTGAGATCAAGACCTGAGCTGGGATCAAGAATCAGATGTTTAACTGATTAAGTCACCACACACCCCTTTGAGTTAGCTTTTGTTATGTACCAAATCACACCAAAATTTCAGTGACTTAAAACAGCACCATTTCTTTAGCTCATGATTCTATGGGCCAAAAATCTGGTCTGGCCTTAACTGAGTAGTTCTTTGGGGTTTGGCTGGTTTGCTCCAGCATCTGTAGGCACTGAGGTAACTCTGCTTCTGCAGGTTAGATGGATATTGGTTGGGGCAAAGGGGAAGAGTAGCCATGTGTATCTCATCACCCAGTGGTAGTCTGGTTTTGCTCAGATGACTGCTGGTAAGGTTCTGAAAGAGAGAGCAGAAGCAGGCCAGGTGTCATGAGGCCTAGGCTTGGAAATGGCACACTGTCACTTTTGCTGCTTTCTATTGGCAAAAGAAGTCACATAATTGGCCCACATTCAAGAGTAAAGGAAATAGACTTCACTTGTTGTTGGGAATTGCTAGAAAGTTATGTTATAGTAGTGTGCTTATAGAGAAAGGTGGAGAATTGTGGCCATTTTGTATTCTGCCATGGTTTCCTTGACCGTTACATGTATTGCTCTCTATTATATAAGTGTTATTCATTGGAGAGCCAATATGTGCTATGATTACATTTCAGTCTCTACAGTTTCGATGTTATCACTTAACATGAAGAATAAAATTGAAGAGACCTCTTTCATAGACTCCATCAGTTGCTCAATTATTATATTTTATTTTACTTTGTTTTATGTTAGGCCATTTCTTTCCCATACATTCCCCCCCACCCAGGATGTATGATTGCCATCTTCCCCCTTAAGAAATAAATGCTTACTTTATTATACCTATGATGATTTATAGCTATTTGTTTACTTTTTCTAATGATTATAATCCATACCTTTTTTTTTTTGTCTTGAAGATATTCCTGGATCCAAATGATTCTGGTTATAATTTGCACAGATTGCTTTGTAGGTTGTCACCCTGGGATTTCTTTTCATGTATTTTTTTGGTTTGTTGTTTGTTCTTTGTGTCTTACATCATCTTTCTTGGTTTTCACTCATATTTTGCTGGAAGATAGCTTTAAGCAACTTCTACAGAATATAAGTAAACTTTCTGAGGCCTTATGTCAAAAAATGATTTGTTTTCTTTTTACATTTATCTGAAAATTTGTCAGGGTGTAGTTTTTTAGGATTGAAAAACTTTCTTTTGGTATTTTGAAAATCTTGCCCAACTGTCTTCTTGCTGCTACTTCTAATGAGAACTCTGACAGTAGCCTGACTCTTGTTCCTTTGTAGGTGCTGTGTTTTGTTTGTCCTCTCTGTTTCTCAGATGTTAGATTTCTCTCTCCTTTTTGTTTTGAAATTTCATAAAGTTGTGTTTAAGCATGGATCCTCTGTTAATGTCTGTTAGATCCTTTTGAATTTTTACGTCTTCAGTTTTGGGCAATTTTCATTTATTACTATTTTGCTAATAATCTTTCCTTTGTTTTCTCTGTTCTCGCTAGAATTCCTATTCGTCACATGTTTGACTTTTTAGATTGATTCTCTCTATATGTTTATTTCTATCTTTTGTTCCACATTCTGGAAGAATTCCTCAGCTTTTAATTTTTTTTCAATCATGCTTTTAATTTTTTAGACCATTTTCTCATTTTCTGATTTTTGCTTTTTTCATTGCATTCTGTTTTTCTTTTTAGCTCACATGTCTTCTTGAACATTTGTGAGTATTATCTATGAGAGATTAATTTTTTTTTTAAATCAGTTTCCTTCAGGTTCAGTTTTTCTATTTGTTCACTTTGGTCTTTATTTTTCATGTAGTTAGTTTTCTTCAAATGACCTCTAATGTATGGGTATCTGTTCATATATTAGAATGAGAAAGTAGGTAGGCCCTCTGAGTTCCGTGTGTACAGGTAGACCTAGTCAACCAGTAGTCTTAACTCTAAAATGAGTGGGTGGGAAGCTATTCCTGATTGAGGGTGTATGAGAAGAGAGTGAGGGGTTGATCATTCATATAGAGAGACCTTTTATTAACCCTAGTTTTTCAGCCCACTTCCAAACCCCATCCACTCATTGGCTGATTTGTATTTCACAGTAACTCCAAGATTCTACTCCCTCAATGACTGAAATTCTCTTCACAAATATTCTAGTCTGTAAATTTCTCCTTTCTATTTCAGTTATTGACATTCTTTTATTTCTTTTCTATCTTAGGTATTTGTTGAAAATTTACTCCCTCAAACTTTAGAGAATATAATTCTCTATTATAGATTTACACCTCTTTTATTCCTTCAAAATAGTTTTAAGAGGTTCTGGAGAAGAAGGAAGGGGAAATGTGTACTCTCAGTTGGACACTTTTACCCAGATTTCTCCATACCTTACTTTTCAAAAAGAAAAATCCTAACTTTATGTATTCTACTTCAGAGGAATATTAAATCTTATTTAATTGATGAAGGGACCCTATTTCATGTGGTAACATCTACGTTTGCTATATTTTTAGGTCTTTTTATCTAAAAGTTCTTAAAAAACAAAGCTGTTTATGCTTTAGTATCTACTTGGTTATAAATGAAAAACTCATATTGGTGTACTAATATACTATCCAGATATCATTATATTATTGAATATTATAGGACTGTTATATTCTCCTCTTCTAGCTGTCCTGGGATTATCTGATATATGGGACAAGAACTGTTAACATATATGTATATAAATATGCTTAATTAACATAGACAGATTTCTTGTCAGTGGTTGGTATATTAATCTGGCAAATCCTCCTTCTCCTATCCTGCCAAATTTTTGATCCCTTGAAAGTCTGCCAATCTAGTTCTTAATGGCTCTGAATATGGGGAATCCTTCATTTAGACTTTCTTGAAGCAGTGGCCTGCCTTCTTGTTGCTCTTATTGTAATTCTTTTGGATTGTTCTATTTCTTGCTTTCCCTGTTTAAAATCCTAGAAAGTCACTTCCTTCCTCACTGGGTTTATTCTCAAACCAACCTCATATTTTATGAAGTTCTCTTTGAATTCTTCAGGGGATATGGCTTGCATGTCCTCACATTTTTTTCTTCTCTCTTGTGTAAATACATATAGCTCTGTGTCTTCATCATCAGCCAAAGGGTCCCTTTACGTCCTCTTGAGAGCTTTCATATACACTTTCCCTGTGGTGGGGGAGGGGGGTGTTTTCTTTGCTGTTTACAGTAGCCTTTAGAAACACAGATTAGACAAACAAGAAGAGACCTTAGAAACTATTTGGACTTTCAATTTCTGCAATATTAGACCATTGGGGAGGGAATCAAGATGCAAGATTAATATTTCTTAGAAGTCTCATTCTATTAAATATGTATATATTTATTTAAGAATATACATTGAATTTTTTTTTGAATCCATGTATACTTGGTGTATTATGGTGGTCAAAGAGCATATATGGATTCTATTTAGGTGTTAATAAAATAATCACACAAATAGTGTAAGATTGAAAGAACTATTATGAGGAGAGACAGTGCCATGTAAAGTGTCATGGTCTTGGAGGTTGAAGGAAGATCTATTAGGAAGTCATAGTTGACTATGGGAGGAATGACACAATTATATTTGCAATTATAAAGTTTATTCAGATTGACTGCAATGGGTGGGGGGCCAGAAAGGATTTGAGTGGAATAGTGAGAGAAATAGTCCAGTTGAGGTATGATGGTAGTTTGGACTGAGATGGCAGGCAACGCTGGAAATGGAAAAAAGGGGAAAAATGTAAGAGTTATTTAGAAGGTAAAATTGGCAAGACCTTATGATTGGTTACATGGTATCAAAGTGGAAGAGAAAGAAAGGTATCAAGGGTAATTTCAAGGCTTGAGTAGATAGATGGATGATGGTGCCATTCATTATGAGGGCCAGGTTTGGCAGGGAAAGAGATCATGTGTTGGATTCTGGACAAGTTAAATATAAAGGTTGGTTTCAAAATCTGAGTGGAAAGACCATGTAGACATTTAGTTACAAACAGACAGCTAAAGTTGTGGTTCTGGAATATTTCTGTTAGTCTACATCCTTCTAAGCCTTTGGTGTTGTCAGTGTTCTGGGTCAAAGCTTTTCTAATAGGTGTGTAGTGCTACCTCATTGTTATTTTAATTTGTATTTCTCTAATGACAATGTGGTGTTGGGCATCTTTTCATATGTTTATTTTCCATCAGCTATCTTCTTTGGTGAGGTTATGGTCTTTGGTCCATTTTTTAATCAGGTTGTTTTCTTATTGTTGAGTTTTTAGAGTTCTTTGTATACTTTGGATAATAGTCTTTTATCAGATGTGTCTTCTGCAAATATTTCTCCCAATCTGTGGCTTGTCTTCTCATTCATTCTCTTGACATTGTCTTTTACCTCAGGGTTCATTTTTGATGTAAAATTTTATGTTCTGTGCTGTCTGGCTCTGTGTGCTGAGAAATACTTCTGGAATTTGGAAATTCATGTTGAAAGGTGAAGTAGCTTTTGTGAATTCTGAAGTACTCTCTGGAGTGACATTCTAAAATTGATGTCTTAGTCTACCCTTGAAGGCTCATATTATATGTGTCAGCATTCACCCCCTCAAAGGGAGTTTTATGCTCTTGACATTGGGCAGGTTTGAAGTTTTGGCCATGAAGTCAGAGCTAAATATTGTTTGGATTCTGGGTCTCTCATTGGAGGTAATTTAAAACTTACTTCCACAAAAATTGAAAGCTACTGCAGTAGTGTAAGAGGTAATATAACTGGTGGAATGTGCATGTGATGAGGAGTAAAAACATCTGGTTTCTAGTGTGAGGGCCAATACGTGGTAGCTGATTACTTTGGTTAGATTAAGTCTTACAAAACTTATCTCCTTATCTGTACACTTGCAATAATATTAAATTAATAATAATACTAATTAGTAATATGCACTGAAGTTTCTTCCATGTCTTTTCATGGCTTGATAGCTTGTTTTTTTTAGTGCTGAATAATATTAATTAACTAATAATATTGCAATGATTAATTTTATGTGTCAACTTGGGTAGGCCATGGTACCCTGTTTTTGGTTAAACACCCATGTTAATGTTGACCATGAAGGCATTTTTTAAGATGTGACTACCATTGAAATCAATAAACTTTGAGTAAAGCAGATTACCCTCCATAATGTGGGTGGGCCTTATCCCAACAGTTAAAAGTAAGGGAAAAGATTGAGGTCCCCCAAAGAAGAAGGAACTCTGCCTCCAGATTGCATTTAGGCTTGGGACTACAGCATCAACTTTTTCCTAGTTTTCCAGCCCTGAAGATTTTGGACTTGCCAGCCTCCATAATTGTGTGAGCCAATTTTTAAAAATCTCTGTCTCTGTCTGTCTCTCTCTTACACACACACACACACACACACACACACACACACACACACAAACATACACATACACTCACACACACAGTACTGGTTCTATTTCTCTGGAGAACTTTGACTAATACACCTAATACAACTGTCTAGTCATTATCACAGTATGATAAAATCAATGAATGAATGTAACTGTGCTATATAAACTTCAGACTACTCTGAAATATAAATGACATAAAACCCAAATATAGATAGAGACTTTCTTGTGTACAGGAGTGATCATTTCCTTGTACTTTATTGATATTTGTTTGCCATATCCCACTTCTAAAAATTGTTACAAGGTTAAAGGGCAGATCTGGAAGCCAAAAATGAGCTTGGGAGGATCAGCGAAAACTTGGAATGAGGGTCAATGAAGAGTTGGAATGTGCTGGATCTCAGCAGTTTAAAGAAGATAGGTAGTTGGTTATGAGCACAAGGAAGTAGATGAAATAAAGGTTTCTGGAGTCAGTCATTAAGAAGTAGAAGATGTAATTTCTTTCATAGAGTAGGTACTGTAGACCGGTGGTAGTGGATCTCTAGTGTATGGGCAAATCTAAGGTCATACAATGTTTTCTTGAAGGTTGTCTTTATAAAATGTATACTTTAGAAAGTATACTCTAGTGAGCTGTAAGACTCACACCCTGTAGAGTTATCTCAGAAACATTTACTTTCAAAGAGATATTATGCATCATCAAATGGCCAGGAAAGTTAATCCTTCAGGGTAGAAGGTCTATTTGTGAGTTTAAAAGTGAAGAAGACATTTTACTATCTTATTTCTTTGGTCAAATCTGTCTACAGATTGTATGGGAAAGTTCTTAATAAAGAAGTTAAATACAGAGAGATAAGAACTTTCCTTAATATACTATGCACATTTGATGCTATCAAGATTGGCAAATTTCCCAGATCAAAAGCTGCTATTAGCTCACTCTTTCTTTAGCCAACATATTTTCGTTCAAATTATCTACTGTGCACTGACATGCATGAGAAACATCAATTCCTAATAAAAGGTGGCCCAATATTAATTAATGTGCTATATATCTAAGGATCACTCAAGAATACAATTTAATAGAACTCCTTAAGATAGTGTACTTAATAAATATCCTTTTATTTTTTGCAGGAACCTCACAACCGTATTTGTTTTTAATTGCTGGAATAAATGACTTCTGTTCGGATGGTTTTAGATAGATCCAACTAGAGTTGATTCCTTGATGCAAATGCTGATGTGCAAACAGCAAGAGGCTGAATGGCTGCATAATCAATAATGCATCTAAAGGCTTTCAACTGAGTTCAGTCAGAGTATCTATTAGACCTTGTCTCTCAGTATCTCATCTCTCTAGCTAATTTTTCTAATGTTCCAGGGAAACTGGCTGCAGTAACTCACCTTACTTTGAGCAATAAGAAGAAAGAAATTAATCCTAGAGGGATGGACAATATCTTTCTACAATGGTTCTGTACATATATGAACCTGATGATGCACAACCAGTACATATTTAGAGTCTTTTATTTATTCAACAATATTTATTAAGTGCTTTCTAGATGTTAGGCATTGTTGGAAATAGAAGACAGGTAGGTTCTCTGATGTTTGTGTACTGTATGGTGGGAGAAGACATAAGATAAATAGGTAAACCAATAAACATACAAGACATTTTATAGCTATTACATATCAATTCTAAAAAATAATGAGAAGAGTATTGTAATGTGGGGAATGGGACTGGCAGGACTAATTTTATAGAGTAGTCTGGGGAGGCCTTTTTAAGGAAATGACTTTAAGCTGAAGATTTGGAAAAAAGAGAACTCCAAGGCAGAGGGAACCATAATCCAGAGACCCCAAAGTAGGATTAACAGTTAACCTTGAACACATGGGTTTGAACTATGGGGAACCACTTATATGTCGATTTCTTTCAATAAATGCAGCATAATATTATAAATGTATTTTCTCTTTCTTATGATTTTCTTTTTTTTAAGTTTATTTTTTATTTATTTTGAGAGAGATAGGATAGAAAGCAAGCAGGGGAGGGGTAGAGAGAGAGAATCCCAAGCAGCCTGCGTGCTGTCAGCACAGAACCCAATGCAGGGCTTGAACTCACTAACCATGAGATCATCACCTGAACTGAAATGAAGAGTCAGATGCTTAACTGACTGAGCCACCCAGGTGCCCCTTCCTTATGACTTTCTTAATAACCTTTTCTTTTCTCTATCTTACTTTCTTGTAAGAATACATCTTATAATACACATAGCATACAAAATACATGTTAATTGACTCTTCATGTTAACATAAGCCTCCCCATCAACAGTAGGCTATTAGTAGTTAAGTTTTGGTTGAGTCAAAACTTGTATGTGGATTTTCAACTGCACAAGGGGTCAGTGCCCCTGACCCCTACATTGGTCAGAGGTCAACTGTAACATACTGAAAAAACAGAGAAGAAGCCTGCATGCCACAGTGCAGAGATTAGGGGAAGATTGTGCAGGGTCTTGAAGACTGTGATTGGGAGTTTGGATTTTATTCCAGCTACACTTGGAAGCCACTGGGGTGGCTTTTTTGAGTTGGGGATTGGTATGATCTGCTTTTCCTTCCTTCTGCCACTTTCTCTTTGTACTTTTCCAGCCACTTAGCATTCAGCTTTTCCATGGATTTGGTAAGTCAGTATTGTAAATAATATGTTCTCTGGATAGTTCCTGTCTGTTCAAGTAGTTTCATTCTGTGAAGTGGTAGTTATAGTATTGTTACTTCTTTTTATAATCACATAATTTCTCCAACATTTTTGGTTAAAAATCGCATAAAGCATGATACTGTAATATTTCATGAAGTGAAAGAATTAGTTCCTGTTGTATTAGAGTTTGCACACTGATAGCCTATGAGTCATATTCAGTGCATAGACTTGTTTTATTTGGTCTGTTTGGAATTTTACAAATTGGGAGACTTAGCATAAATGTCTGGAGTAATGTGATGATCTTATTTGTATATACCCAATGGCCCATGTTTGGAAAATAGTATTAGAGAAAGAATTTACAAGAAGGAACTTAAGTCAAAACTAAAAGACAAACAGCCTAGGGGTGCAGATTGTACAAAGCGAAAGGAGATGAACATTCAGTGTATATGACTTGTAGTGTTTGGGAAACTGTCATATTACATAGTGCTTAAAGAGGTCTAATAACCCATATTATAGGGGTGCAAACCCCAGTTCTAAAGCTTTTCAAGTGTATGACCTTGGGTAAATTATTTTATCTTCCTCTGCTTCCATTTTATTCTGTGTACAATGGGGATAGTAAAGTAGTACATTCTTCATAGGGTTGCTGTGAGGATTAAGTTATTAGTACCTATGAAGCATTTAGAATAATCCTAAATTACTTAGTTACTTAGTAACATTCCATAAGTATTAGTTCATTTTACAGATAAAAAAAAATGGAAACACAAACAACTAATTGATATCATAGAAGTTAGCCAGTAAGTTAGTGGAAGAGTCAAATCCTGAGATCAGGTCTTTTAAGAAACTCCGTTGACGGTATTTCAGGAGTAATTTGAATAGTTTGGCTTGGATACCAGAGCTGCCAGTTTTACCACTGATTAGCTCAATGTTTTATCTAAATCAGCAGTTCTCAATTTTTTGAATCTGAAGATGCTTTAACACTCTTAAAAATTACTGAGGATCCTGGAGAGCTTGTGTTTATGTGGCTTATAGCTATCAGTACCATATTAGAAATTAAAGCTGATAATTTTAGGAGCATCTGGGTGGCTCAGTCAGTTGAGCATCCAACTCATGATTTCGGTTCAGGTCATGATCTCAGGACTGTGGGATCGAGCCCCACTTCAGGCTCTGCACTGAGTGTGGAGCCTGCTTAAGATTTTCTCTCTTTCTAGGCACCTGGGTGGCTCAGTCGGTTAAGCATCCGACTCTTGAATTTGGCTCAGGTGTCATGATCTCATGGTTTGTGAGTTTGAGCCCATCATCAGGCTCTTTGCTGACAGTGTAGAGCCTGCTTGGATTCTCTCTCTGGCCCTCCCCCATGCTCTCTCTCTTTCTCTTTCAAGATAAATAAATAAACATTAAAAAAACAAACTCCTTTAGCTTAAAAAAATTCTGTATCTACCCCACTCCCCTGCTCTCTCATGCTCTGTCAAATTAAAAAAAAAGCTGATAATTTTAAGAAAATTTACTCATTAATTCATTAAAAACCAAACCTGTTATACACTATCATAAATAACATCTTTTTTAATTTTTATTTTTGAGTTTATTTATTTTGAGAGAGAGAGAGAGAGAGAGAGAGATAGCGCATGAGGGGCAGAGAGAGAGGGAAAGAGAATCCCAAGCAGGCTCTTCACCATCAGCACAGAGCCTGACATGGGGCTTGAACTCGTGAATAGTGCAGTCATGACCTAAGCCAAAATCGAGTTGTATGCTTAACCATCTGAGCCACCTAGGCACCCCATAAATAACATTTTTATGCAAAATAGCTGTTTCCAAAACAAGAATATTTAGAGAAAGTGGAGTTACTTTTACAAATCTCTAATGTCTGGCACAAAGACATCTGGATTTTTATATCTGCTACTACATTTAGTCTGTTGCAGTGTTACTATGGAAAATACCAGTGTACAGGCATCTTGTTATTAATATGAAAGTAGTTTTGACTTGACAGATTTTCCTGTAGTCTCTGGGACCCCAAGAGGTCCATTGATCTAGGTAAAATTAGAGATTTGAGATAGAAAAGATACATACAATCTCTGCTCAAGTTCCAAATATACTTTAGAGGTGGAAACTCAGTGACCAAGAGCACAACTTTCTAGGGTACAAACATGAAAATCAAACCTTTGTTACCTATATAAGATTAATATCTGTACTTATATATCATTGCAACAAATGCCCACAGCCACCCCCAAAATATTCATTGCATTGTCTAATTATGAAATATTTTCTCTCCAATCCCCACCCCCACCCCAAGTTGTGTGTCTTGAAAGAGCTTAGGTGAAATAGAGATGGTAAATTAATTAGTAAAAGCATGTTCTTTGAATTCTCAGGAAAATGAGAAATATGCCACATACTCACCTGTCTTCCTTTTTGTCCGTCCAAGCTCCTTTGGCTCTTCTGAGTGTTATATTAGTTTACTCTTTGATGAAAGTTGTGTAAATCCAGTGGTTTCTTTCTGTAGTTGGTAAGGTTATAGATGGAGCATTTGAAGGATAATTTCTACTTGGTAACAGATATAATGATCTGTGAGGAATTCAGTTCTCTTCTTATCCGATATATATGATGACTGGCTGTTATTCAGAGGAAGAAAATTATTTATAATCAACCCAGCAAAGCACTGATATTTTAGGCTGGTACATAGAAAAGACTTTGGATGAACTATTTCTTATAATAGGGTTCATTCTGATGAGGCCTGAGTATTTGTGGACTCTTCAACAGGCTATGTATTTCATTTCTTCAGGCAAAGCTTGAAGTCCCACTTCCTCTATAAGTGCCCTCTCTAACATATTTATTCAACATTTGTTGGCTAGCTACTATGCCAAACACAGTGGTAGATACTGGTGACTTAAAGATGAATGTCCAAACTTTATGTATTTCAGGAGTGCAAGAGATAGTTATATGAATAAATTATTTAGGAGCACCTGGGTGGCTCAGACAGTTAAGTGTCTGACTCTTGATCTTGGCTCAGGTCATGATCTCACAGTTTGTGAGACTGAGCCCTGTGACAGCCTCTGTGCTGACAATGCGGAACCTGCTTGGGATTCTCTCTCTCCTTTCTCTCTGCCCCTCTCCCCTCAAAATAAATAAATAAACTTTAAAAAGTAAGTAAATCATTTACTTAAATTTACTTAAATTATTTACTAAATTATTAAATATTTACATATTTAAATATGTGTGAAAATTCTGTAATAGAGACATGAGAACACAGTATTTTGGAAGATAAGCAAGGTGGGGGGACTGATTCCCCAAGATTTGTGAAAGGTTTCTCACAAGAACTGGGTCTGGCAGGGATTCGGGGCAAATGAGGAAAGGGCATTATTGACAAAAGTAGCAGAATGAGTAGAGGCTTGGAGTGTGAAAAAGCTTGAGGTGTTCAGGGAATGTCCATGAGACTGGAGTTAGGGTGCAAGTGAATGGAGGCTGGGGCAGGGCTGAAAAGGAAGGCTGTGGTCCCACTGAGACAGATCCTAGGGGCTGAAATGAAAAAAAAAAGGGGGGGGGGAGGGGATTTACACTTAACATTTAATCCAGAAGGAAACATCAGTGGGCTGTTTTTTGTTGAGATGTATATTTTAGAAAGATTCTTCTGGTAGTGAATAGGCAGGAAGTGTAATGCATTAGGGAATGGAAGCAATGGTCCAAATGAGATAAAATTGTTTCCTTCACTGAAGCAGTCACTGTGGGAACAGGAGAGAGGCAGTAGGGACAGAATTGAGAAGTATTTAGAAGCTAGAATCAAACATAGATGGGATATGGAGAATGAGAGCGACAGTCTTAAGGGCTGCTTGTAGAAAACTGAACTGGTGAATTACAATTAGAATGATTACTATTATAGAAAACTGACACAATAATAGAAAGTAGTAGAAATTATTATTTTTTTGGAACATGCTGAATTTGACCTATATTTTATCTAGACGGCATTTGGAAATACGGGTTTCAAAAGAGAGACTGAGAAGTTGTGTTTTTCTTCTAGGAATTTCTGTAATATGCTCAATCTATGCACACATGAAGTTGATGACAAACATTTTGCTATCATTTCTACATATGTCTTGTGTCTTCAGCTAGAAATAAAATTTTCAAAGGGTTCCAAATATTTTGGGTCTCTAATAGTAAGCTTTCAAAACATAGGGATTGGGGTGTGGGCAAAATAGGAAAGGGATAAAGAGGCATGGATTTCCAGTTATAAAATAAATAAGTCATGGAGAAGCAATGTACAGCATAGGTACTGTAGTCAATAATATTGTAATAACTTTGTATGGTGACAGATGGTAACTAGACTTATTGTGGGGATCACTTCATAATATGTAAAAATACTGAATCCCTGTGATGTACACCTGAAACTAATAGGATATTGTATGCCAATTATACTTCAATAAGAATAAAATAAAATAAAATAAAATAAAATAAAATACAGGACAGGAATGATGGATTCTGTCTTTTTTATTTTCCCAACGTGCCCAATACTGAGCAAGGTACAAGTTAGGAAAAAAGCACCTGAAGTCTTTAATGTCTGAAGACAGAATCAGAGACTTAAAGGCATAAAGAATATTTTAGAAAATTGAACAATTAAAGAAATTCTGAGAATTAAACAACAATAAAAAAAGAAAATCCCTCCTAAGGATTCTTAGTCAGAACTAGGGAGAAAAATGAAGGATATGGACAGTGAAGGTCTTTTATTTTTGGTACTAACATTGATTTGAAGAACAATGGTTGTTAGGAAGGTATTTTTTTAGAAGAGAATTTTAAAAATATAAAATACTTGTAATATTACATAGAGGAAATCTCAACAAAAACATCATTGAAGGTTAACATGCTGATTGAACTTGATTTCAGTAAAAAATCTTGGTCTCTAAACAGACGCTAATTCAACAAAAGTGTTATTTATTATAACTAGAATGAAACAAAGATTGCCAACTTAAATACCTTAAAAATAACGTTCTGGGAGTTTTATACTTCATAAAGTGAGGATACTGGCCATTGATTGACGGAAGGGTATATTCTTACTGTACAGAGACAGATATAAGCTTGATGGAATGTACTAGGTTTTTTTTTTTATGGCTATAATGATGAATTTATTGAGTAAGTTTCTATTTTGTTTTATTTTCAGGCTATATTTTGTTTTCTCTCTATCTCCTGTCCATGCATCATCACTACATCTGTGGTTATTTTTTTAAACACTTTCTTTACTTTGTAACAGATACTGGTTTGCTTCAGAAACTGCTAAAATATTTAAGTTCCAATCAACTTTAGGGAGCATAGACTTTAGGTGGTTCATATCTGATCCATACCATTAATTTAACGTTGTTCAGATACTATTTTTATTCAAGCAGATATCGCTTAAGAGAACATGCCAGGTGAATGAGATGGTGTTGTATCTCTTTTAAATAAAAGTCTTGCTAAGGCTTGTGCCTGGGGAAAGGCTGGTACAATTAAAATCAGTGACTCTTTCACCTCTCTTTGCTCTGTGAAGCGTAAGAGGAGGAGGCACTGGGAAGCTTTGACAAGGAGAGTGGGGACTTTAATTGAGGGCAAGTGGGGCTCAGGCCCTGTTTCCTAATTGTAGAAATTCCTTCAAACATCCAAATACACTGCAATTTACTAGAGGGCGAAGCCCGCTTAAATAAAGGACCATTTGATTTAAAGAAGTTTAAAAGGCCTTTTCTTTAGTCAGACATCTACATATCATATTTCATATTTCTGGAGAATCTAAGATTCTGAATGTGGAGCTGTGCCTTGCCATTTTTTCCTTGCTTGAATCTAAGATTCTGGATGTGGAGCTGTGCCTTGCCATTTTTTCCTTGCTTAGATCTATTTTGGTGTGTATATGAATGTGCCTCTATCTTCCTGTGTACGGACCCACGGTTTGCTTTTCAGTATAGAGGAGAGGTTTCTGAGGACCAGCACTCTTCATTTCTAGGTACTATCACATATATTACTTTTATAGTTTCCATCTTGCTATTTCGATGAATTAAGAAATATGATCACAGGGCAACTGGAGTTAATAACCAATTTTAGAAGGATATTGCCTAAATGGTTTCTCAATTATGTTCCAATTGGTTCCTTGTGTTGATAAAATGAAAGCCTCCTTAACAGTAGAGTTTGAATTGTAAAGTTGAGCTGAACTTTGAAGATTCTTGCTATCCTTTAACATTTAATGACACTCAATTTTCTTGGCTCATATTTTTGACATAGTGCTCCATGTTTTATCTGTCATAGACACATTCCTGCTTGGGCCTCTGGGCCAAATGAACTCCACCTATTAAATTTTGTGGTGTACTACTCAATTGTTCTTTTATTTAGTAGGTCATTATTAATTTAATGAATCTGTCCTAGTCCCTTTCACACGTGGTATCATAGGTGGAGAAAGGATTCAAATGTTCCTACAGTATTGATGAAGATTTTCTTGTCATGTGAATGCCATACAAGCAGCCCTGCAGCCAGCATTTCTTGGTGGCCAAATATAAAGCCTTCTAATTAGGAGTATGTGATGCTAAAATGAAAACATTATCAAACCAGCTGTACTGTGTGTACAGATTTTCTGTTTTTATTCATGTGTGTGCATCTATTACAAACATAGCACAAATAGAATATAAAAATAAGTTAACACTCACAGCCAAACCTGTTAAATTTAGTTCAACAAATTGTATGAAACCCTCCATCTGTTTGCTACATTATCCTCACAATGATAATAGGCAAGGCAGATTTGCTAGCTGAGTTTTACAGAGAGAACGGCTTGTTCAAAAAAATATATAATAAGCTCCCCTAAATGAAACCAAACCAAACAGCATTATTTTCTTCTCTGTGGCTTTGAGTGTTTATGTTGTGATATTACATTTACACAGATGTTATTCTTGATCTGTTGTGCCAAAGGATGACTTTGAAGCTCATTTATCAATAATTATTGCTTTGACCAGTATGAGTCTTCCAAAAAAGCAAACAAGTAGGAGGAACAGATCTTTTGATTTCTTTAGTAATGGGTCACGAATAGCTGTTTTCTACCTTTTGTATCTTTTCTCCATGGTTTGCTCTTGGTGTTGCAAATACAACATTTGTATTTTGAACACAGAAGGGCACAACGGTCTTTATCATGTAATATTGATAAGTGGAATAATATTTGCATCCTAGGGTTACTGAGGATTGTGTGGGACAAAGAAGTACCTAGTATGAGTGCTAAATTTTCAGCCGATGAAAAACTTAACTTATCACCCAGCACCCACATTTCATTTAATGGTAATTGTGACTTGTTGGGTACATTTCAGAAATATGGGGACATTTCATGACATGTCAGAATTCTCCTGATTATTGTTTTGTGAATGGCTAACTTAACTTTCAAATCTCTTCCTCAGACTCTTTAAAACCTTTTTCATTTAAAATGAAGAATTCCTATTATGTGTGAAACATCTGGGCGCTGGATATATAGGGGCCAAAGATAAATGAATCATATGATCTGTATAGGTTCAAATGTTTACTCGGAACTCTAGGCACACTTTTACCCCATAAACACTGATTTGCTTTTCAGTTTTTGGGTATTTTGATTATGTGTCTGGAAAAAATTTTAAAACCTGTTAAGAAGGCATAGCTACATCGAATGTTATTCATTATTTTTATTCCTTTTTATTTATTATGAATTGTTTTCTACATCAGCAGGGTTGGAGGAATTCCATAGAAATGTTTGTAAATCCTGCTCTTCAGGAATAGGTGGGTTGAGAAAACTAGATGCTAAACTCTTCTACCTAATAATGTAAAGGGCCTTCTTAAATGGAGGCAGTGTTGCATTGAACAGGTTTTACTGTTCACTATCTTCATTAGTAAACCAGTTTTCCCAAGTTCCCTAGGTGTTAGGGCCACATTTCCCTTTGCATTGAAATTGAAATTCCTGGTACGTTGAAATGCATTGAAATAGTATAGCTCCTCACAGTCACACCCAATATAACCACAGGAAGGCTTGTCTTTAGGTTTTTATCCCCTACGAATCTGGGAATTCCCGAGGATCACATACATATTCTCCAAATCCTATTTTGGGGGATGCCTGCCGCCTCAGACTTTGTTCTGGCTCTCTCAAGTCCCATTTAGGAGTCTTGTGGCAAGGTTCTCCAGGCTGCTGCCATATTCCCTTCTGATTCTGTTCTGTATGTGAACACACACCCTGCATCTGATTCTCTGTAGCACAAATGTAGATTCCAACATTTTACAAACTCTGCTGAAGGACTGCAGATTACTTAGAAAATTACAACACAGAAAAAATTTTAAACCAGACTGTGCATATTATAACTCCTAGAGTTATAGGCCATATTCCTCCATAGAGTGCCTGTGCCTGGTTTTGCTTCTCCTTTGCCAACCCAGTGGCCATCTTTATCTTAACAAGGTGAGTCCTTTGGCTAGGATTCTCCTGTTCAGCACTGTGACACCCAACTTTCTCTTGAGCTGCAAAGAAAAAGGAACAATAAAAAATTTTCTATTTAGGGTCTCCTGGGTGGCTCCGTTGGTTAAGTATCCAACTCTTCATTTTGGTTCAGGTCATGATCTTACGGTTCATGAGATTGAGCCCCATTGCGGGCTGCATGCTGACAGAGCATAGCCTGCTTGGGATCCTGTCTCTTCTCTCTCTCTGTTCCTCTCCTGTTCACGCTCTTTCTTTCCCTCTCTAAAAATAAATAAATAAAAGCGTTTAAAAATTAATTTTTTTTTCTATTTACCTCTAGGCTCCAGTTCATGCCCCAGTAAATCCATAACCTCATTCTCAATGCAACACTACCTCCGTTTAAGAAGGCCTTTTATATTATTAGGTAGAAGAGTTTAGTATCTAGTTTTCTCAACCCACCTATTCCTGAAGGGCAGGATTTACAAACTCAGATATCTTTGAAACCTGTTAAATGTAAATGGATGATATGGGCTAGATAGAAGAAAAAGTATGCTATCCTCAGTTTTTCTTGAAATAAATGGGTAGACCTCTTGGTGTATGTTTTATTATTCAGCCTTTAATAGTGTCATCTTAAGTGTGATGACAATTGTCATCTGACACAATTAGTGAATAGGGAAAGATGGGACCATGGCAAATGGAGAGCACATACTTCAGCTGTGCTCATTATACTATAAGAGAGCATGGTGCTGGTGTTCCCAACCCTCCCAGCATTTTTGAAACACACCAGAAATCCATATTTCCAAGTGTTAATGTATTTAAATGTTGTTGCTTTTTGGTTTGTTAAATTCTAAAATTTTAAAAACACTATGAAGATCAGTACTATATATTTTAACTAGACACGTCTGCACGCTGGATCTGACCTTAGGCTGCTATTTTGCAACTTCTGTTGTTGAAAAGAATTTGGGCTTCACCTTTGCAAAACCAAAAGGCAAAAAAGTCAGTGGATGTTTTTTGTTTTTGTTTTTGTTTTGGCCAGCTTATCTACCCATAAATAGCGCTTTCATTTTCCTTCAGAGGGATGGAGCAAAGAGCTGTGACATTATAATAGCATTTTATTCCTGCTGTATAGACAAGATGAAGATTTGGGGAAGAATGGTAGTTAACCTGAGGATTGTTTAATGTGTGTGTAGGAATCAGTGAGAAATAGCTGAACAGACACGGGGAGTTGAGATCAGACAGATTTAGGCTTAAACTCAGCTTTGACTTTGAAGTGTGTAACTTGGTGTAAAGAACTCTGTGAGTCACTTTTCTCTCTATAAAATGGGAATAATAAAACTTACCTTTCATGAAAATTCATACAAATGGCTGATCCATAGTAAGGTTTAAATATGTCATTATTTTTCTTTCCACCTCTTCCTTAATTTCTACATTTGTCTTAGTTCTGATATCAGAACTCTTAAGTTTGTTTTGTTTCTGTGTAGGTTTTGCAAGTGTGTAGAGGTGGGATGCCTATCTCAATAAGTTCTAATGAGTTATTAGTTTCATCAGATGGCAGACTGTCTGGTCTCTTGCCCAGGATGAGTTATGGCACACCCCCGCCCCGCCCGCCAGTACATTTTGTTGTGTTCCGAGTACTGAGTTAGTTAATCCATCTTGCTGTGCTCACTTGACATGTAACGACTGGTCCTGCTGACATAACCTTAGCAGCCTTATTGTGCATCCAGAGCAACCAAGTAGCTCCTCCACCAATTATACCTTTGATTGTTTTACTAGTTGCACGCATTTCTCTGTTATATTGCCATTCATATCATTCTTAGTGGAATTTGGGGCAGAAAAGCTGCCATCTTTTTCTTTCTTTGCTTGTCATTATTGGTATGTACAAGCTAGTATGAAGCAGTCTGGGGAAAACACAGGTTGGGTATCAGGAAAACTGAGTTCCAGTAGCAGAAGGTCTGCTATTAGCTGTATGCCATTAATCAAGTCACCTGATTCTTGGGTGGTTGGTTATCTCATTTGTAAATCAAAGTTAATAGTGTTTGCCTTGCTTATCTCTCTGGGTTGTCATGAGATAATAGCTATGAGGAATTTCACTGTATAAATGTAATGTGATTGAAAAATAAAGGTCATGATTTTAAACTTTTAAGGAAGAGAGCAGAGGTTCTCAAACTTTGCTGTACATTATAATCACCCGGGGGAACTTAAAAAACTCATCCTCAAACACAACCATTCAATTAAAACAGGTCCTGGGGGTGGCACCGGTCATTGTTAGCTTTTCTTCCTAGGTGATCCAATTTGTAGCCAAGTTTGAGAACCAGTACTTCAGCATCTTGCTCTTAGAATGTGGTTCCTGGACCAACAGTTATTAGCAGCATCCGGAAGCTTGTTAGGACTACAGAATGTCAGACCCACTCTAAACTTACTGATTTAAAATCTGTATTTTAGAAGGATGTTCAGGTGATTCATTTGCATGTTAAAATTTGAGAAACATTGCTTTAGAGGTTAATTCATGTGTTTTGTTTTGCAGTTGAGGAAATCCAGAGATGTTAAGATTTTTACAGACCTAGCACCTTTGAGAACAGTGTTCATGAGATGGAGACACTGACTGAAAACCACACTTTGAATATTTTGGGAGAGAGTGGAACAGTTAGCAATTTGATTGTGCTTGGTATCAAGTTTCTTATGAAAATCTCCCACCCCCAAAGCACAGATTCTAATAAAACAAAATTATAAAATAAGACTTTCCTGCTCTTCATTAGCTGATGGATTAGTTTCAAAACACCATGGTGTCGGATAAGAATACTAATATACAGCATGTTTAATAATTTTTTTTTCTTACAGTTACCAACTTGAAGTTTGGGGGAAGGGGGAAGCCCTGGGAATTTGGGGATGCAGGTAGTTGTGTAAGTGACCGGCTGAAGATTCGGAAGACAGAGCTTATGCTGGGCTCTGTGCCGTAACTGATCTAGCCAGAGTATGGAGGAAGCTGGAGAGAAAATGCGGGCTGGGCTGTTGTTGATCTGTCCAATCAAAAACCACCGTGGGTGTAGAAGATGTGTGCCATGCACACTGAAATGTGCTGTTTTAAATTTCCTGGGGCAGTACTTGTTAGAGGCAATCAGTATGTTGGACTCATCAGGCTTCTTAGTAATATGTACCTAGGTCTCTCCTCCTCTTACACCCGCTGTGCCACTGATTATACTGTAAGTAATGGCAGCTTTGCCTTGGGAAGTTATGGATATGCTACAGATGGGGGCAACCCATCTGTGAAGGTGTGTAAATTTCAAATTGCTAGTTGCAGCTCCTTGCAAGAAGGCCATGGGGAGCAGGAGGGAGAGAACCGCAGTGGGAGTGACACCCAAAGCCACAATAATTTCTGACGATTAACTTCCAGTTTTTCACATCAGCTATTATGTATGTTTTCAGGATCATAGACAAAATGATTGCTTTGCTGGATGGAAAATCTGGCACTCTAAAACTATCTAATTTTCCTCACATGATATCATGATATGTCTGGTAGCACTCTTTGTAGCTAAAGCTTCACTCTCTTCCTCCTCCTTCCTGTTTTTTCCTGTATTTGATATCCCTTCCTTTCATTCATTAATTACTAAGGATTTCAGCCTGAAACGAAGATAGTGAGTAGTATGGTAGCATCAGTGGGCTTCAGAGCTTCCTGTTTCTGTGGTAAAAAACGTGTGCCTGTGCGGGTGAGTGTGTGTTTGTATCTGTTTGGGAGAGGATTCCTGTAGACCGAGAATGATGTTATTGGGGCTAGAATACATTTAGAAAACTTGAATTGAATGAGTGACTCAGCCAAGAGGGAATAGGGACTGTGGTGGACCAGACAGCATCTAGCCTGTCTTAGGGATCAAGCCACCAGCCAGCTCCACCAATTGTGGCTAGAAAGAGTGGAAGCCCAGTGCTGTGAGAGCTTCTCATTTTTTAAAGAGAAGCTGAAAATCATAATTTTATGTGATTTCTGATATCTAAGTGTTCATAATTAGTTTAGTTTTCTTTTTAACACTATGGATGCCAACTGCTATCAGGCCAAAAGCCATGTCTGGGGCTAGACTGGGCCTGGAGCACAGCTGTTAGCAAACTTGAGTTAGTCTATTGTCATTATTTCACAGAAGAAAAGGGATCTGTGCAAGCTCATGGCATTGATGAGGTGCAGAGTTGAGAAAAGAACACAGGTCAGGCGGCTTTCCATTCCGCTCACCTTCTGCGACACTTACAGCAGGTTTATGTGGGAGGCACTGAGCCAGGTCACAGTTGGGCTACAGATATGGCTCCAGCCTGCAATGACTCACAGTCTAGCAGGGGTGACAGACAAGCAAACAAATAACTATAATTCCTTGGGAGTATGTGCAACAAAGAAGTAACTACGAGAAATAGCAGCAACACCGAGGACAAGTATCTTTTGTCCCGGGAAAGAATGGCATGGGGTAGAGAGTCAGGAATGGGTCTGCAGAAACGGCGATGCCTGAGTTGGGTATTGACACTTAAACATCTTAATGATAATCATATTTTATTTGCTTGTTTCTTTGACATTGGTTCAATAGCTGGTTTATTACTGTGATTCTGATGAATTTTGGGAGACAAAGATTGATAATGAATTATTCATAATGCCTTTTTGATTTAAAGTTCACATATACCATCCTACCTACTTGAAGCTCAAAAATTTGGGGGGAATTGTTAAGGAATAGGGTATGTATTAACTCTTCTTTTGTAGATGAGGAAATTGCATCCCAGAGAAGCAAAGTGTGTGGCCCAGCATTACCTCTTAGTATATGCAGAGACAGAACTGAGCAGAATGCAAGTCTTTCTTGTTTGTGGTTGGTGCTGTATACACTCGGGGTTCTGACTTATTGTGGGCCACTTGGTCTGGGCACATACCATCCATCCTATGCTGCAAATCCAATTCTGAGTTCTTGAACTCCCAGGAGTCTTTGCATCAGCTTTCCTGGGAAATTGCCAAGTCTGAGAGCATAATCTCTATGCTAGTAGTCAAAGTTTCCAGTTTTAGAAATCCAGTTCTTTCCCATTTTTGTGCCCCAAAATTGAGGAGATATTTTCGGAGTTCTTGTTAATGATAACAATGATGCCTAAGCAATTCTTATTGAAAGTAGGATTTGAAGAACTACCCTCACTGTTCATTGGGGATAAGGTGAAGACAAAGGTTTAGAAAGGCTCTGATTTGGAGTACAGAAACACTCAGACTTCCCTCATATGACCGTGTAGCTTGTGAACTGCAAAAGGGCCTGGGTAAGGAGTCAACTGGGAGATAAAATCCAGGCCCTGCTCCTCTCCATACTAGCTGGCCTGCAGGACTATGTGTGTTGGGGATGTGGTTGGGGTGTCTGAATGCTGAAGGTTGAGTAGGGGGGCTTGGAAGATCCTGATTCTTACAAAGGCCCAGCAGAGGCCAGCAGAGACTTTGGGCATGCTGTAGGGTATGGTTGAGCGCATACAAACAACTTCAAATTTACAACAGTTAGAAATTCATTGGGGTATGTTCCAGCTTCTCAGAAGACAATTTAATCAGTAAGAATGAGGCACTTGTATTGAGTATTTACTCTGTATTTGCAACTTTTCTGGATATTTATATATATTATATTTATATACATTTTATATATTATACATTTATATATTTATATACTATATATATTATATTTATTACATATATCATACATATATGATATGAATATATATCATGCAACTTAAACTTTCCCAGAAAGTCTGAAAGACTGAAAGCTGAAACATCATCAGCTTCATTTTCCAAAAGAAAACTGAGTCTCAGAGATGTTCTATGACTTGCCAAAGGTCATGCATATGGTTACTAAATGGTAGAGCTGGAGTAGAATTTGGATCTGGCTAAGTCCAAAGAACATAGCATAAGAAACCTAAGCAATGGAAATGAATTTTCTGTATAATGGAGATGAATTTATTTCATATCATGGTTTCATTTGGAGTGCGTAGGTGTATGCATGTGCACGAGCATGTACATGCATGTATGTTAACAGTATGATGAAGTGGCAGCAGAATGAGAAAGGCAGAGGAAAGGACCAAGTGGGTAAATTCACTTCTAGCCAAGTTTACTATGTTAGCTATTTGCCTTCACTTTCTCTGCATTAATGGAGGCATTAATGGAGGTAAAGAGTCTGGTGGAAAATCTCAAGAGTGGATAAATGCATTATTTGCATTTGGCGTTGGGTGTGTGTATAATGGTTTAGAGAATTACAAAACAAATAAAGAGACCATTTAGTCAATATTCAACTTGGAAGGAATAGGAAAGCTGTACATTTTATCAACTCTGCTAAATCCCATCTCTCTACTATCTTCTTCCACAAAGTAGTTGTCTCATAGGCAAGCACAGGTTATCCTTACAGAAGGAACTGGTTTTTCTCTCTCAATTTGCTTTTTTATTTTTTTCAAAACTTCCTGGAGAAATTAAGGTAATTAAATAGCTTGGGTGTAACTGAGGAAATAGCCAGCCCTCTTTTCCAATTTCTATTAGATTATAGCCTACAGTTGGGAGTAAGAAAGACTATCAGTTAATTCATCTAACATACTTTTATTGAACACCTACCAAATGCAAGGTATTGCGCTAATTTCTGGGGAATGCAAGTATAAAATGACACAGGCAGACATGCAACTAACTATATTGTGTTTGCATTCTAACAGATAAATAGGCCTAGACTGCACCAGTGGGAGATTCTGAAATATCTAATAATTTGATGTTATTAAAACCAATATTAAAAAAAGTTTAACATCTATTTAGCAGAGGCAAGATTATTATCAGTCAGGATTTTTTCTTTTCAAGTATACTATCAGCTTTGATGAGCAAGATCAGTTTGTATGTTACCATCATACCATTTTATTCCAGTGAAAGCCCTTTTTTTTATTGATTCTGAAGGGCTACCATCCAACTGGCCCAGCCCTTTATTTTTCTTTCTAGAGAAGAATAGCGCTGGTGGAGACAGGGGAGGGAATCAGAGGAGGGAAGACTAATTCTGACAGGAGACTGAGCCAGGTTTCAAATGAATAGTTTCTAAAAGCCAGGAAACTTTGGGTAAGGACAGGATGGGTCTGTCAGGAAAAGAGTGCAGCAGAGAAAAGGCAGGCCCAATCAAACAGAGATGCTAAGACTGCAAACCGAAAGCAAAGTTAAGTCTTCTTTTGCTGATGGCAGAGACAGTCTTGATGAACTGTTTCTTGCAGATTCAAAGGTCTCGTTTCTGTTGTGATTAAGTTCTACTCATGAAGGAAACAAGGTTCAAGTTGAGATGAAGTGGGTGAAGGCCAAGCCAGAGTGCTTGTCTGATTGGTGGTCATGGTCATTCCTTTTAAGATATTCCTGTTCTTAAACACAATTATTCTGGGCCAGCTTCCAGACTACCCTGCCACCCTTCACCTTCCTTTTCTTAAATAGCTTCTCTTGGAAGGATGTACCATTTGGCAATCTTCTGTTACTTGTTTTTCATATTATTGAATTAGGAAGTGGCACATCTTGAGGTTATCCAAGGGCTTAAGCTAGTTTGAGTTTGCTATCTTTTAGGACAGCTATACTAATTCAGCTAATTTAGGAAGTTAAGCAAAGGGCAACAAAGACTGGGCCTGAGAACTGAGAGGAAGTGAGGAGATGTGTCTGTTGGTTCTGTTTGAAGCAGAGGCTTTCTATTTGAGAGACCTCCTAGGGACACCAGAGAAGTTCTTCTTCTAGGCTGAAAGAATGCCTGGTGCTCTAGGAATGCAGTCTTGAGGAGGAGCTCTGCCAGACCACTATTCAGGATGATAGACACTACTTACATAATTATAACTTTATTTTAGCTTCTTGGCCCTCACATTTAGAAACAAACCCATACTTCTAATGTTTCTTGCTGAAGCATTAATGGAACCATAGTTTTAGCTTTATTTCCTGGACACAGGTACATCACAGACACATTAACTGAGGATATTTTGAGAAGAGGACATTTAGAGAGAATATTTAGACATTAGGGTTACATGAAGTGTAACAGCCCAAATATGTGAGAGTTAAGAAGTTTTATATAGTCACCCCATTTTCTATCAGCTTTGATATTTTAAGGACATTTTACTAGCTCAATATTTTTTCAAAGGGTATTTGGTAGACCAATAAATCATATTTTTAAAAAATAAAACATTCTGTGGCTAAATAAGTTTGGGAAATGCTTGGGTTAAAAGTTAAACAGATTATTTTTTTCTTCTGTTTTTAAAGTTTATATATTTGAGAGAGACAGACACAGCATGATGGGGGAGGGACAGAGACAGAGGAAGAGAGAGAGAATCTGCAAGCAAGCTCCACGCTGCCTGCACAGAGCCAGATGCAGGGCTCAAACTCATGAAACTGTGAGATCGTGACCCAAGCTGAAACCAAGAGCTTAACCAGACACTTAACTGACTGAGCCACCCAAATGCCCCTAAACAGATTATTTTTTAAGTGCAGAGCTTTTCAGAGCTTTAAGTATGGTAATGAGCTTTTTGAGTTCAAGAACGGTATATGGTATTCATTGTTTTCTATTTTACGACAAACCAAGATTCACTGGACACAAAATGTAAAGTACTACTCTAGATCATAATTTCCACATGTTCTCTTGGAGAAGGCACCTTACTGCTAAACTGTAGTTTTGCAAAGTAACAATGAGAGCATGTGGGATTATATGAAGACTAAGTGAGATCTTCTGAACTATAAAGTGCTGGGCAGATGTTAGTTATTATTAGTCTACAAAATTTATGTATGAAAAATAGAATATTTTAAAATTATTCAATGCAATAAGATTTTAATGGTATTTCACTTGTGTTTTATTGATTACACAAAACAAAAAGGTAAGAATGAAGTTCAGAGAATAAGAATCAAAGTTTGAGCTCTAAGCCATAGTGTTCTATTTTTTCAATAAAGTTAATAAAGGGGGTACTTCTGAGTGTTTCAAGACAAAGTTTATTTAATATAGGAGAATAATAATGCCTTTGAGGGACTGGAGATAATTTACAGATACTGCATCATAGCACGTTTTAACAAAGCAGTTTTAAGGAACCAGAAATACAAAGAAGTTCAGGTATTACCATGCAATCACTCTGCTCACGAATCCAGAAATTTCAGAAGACACATCATTATAAATTGGAGGAATGTAGCATAATTGGTACATTATGATGTACCAATTACTCTTAACTCTCTGATTATTAGTATAAAATGTTATATGCTTAAGCTATTTTATTTATTTAAACATTTTTTAATGTTTATTTATTTTTGAGAGAGAGAGAGAATCCGAGGCAGGCTCCAGGCTCTGAGCTGTCAGCACAGAGCCCAATGTGGGACCTGAACCCATGAACTGTGAGATCATGACCTGAGCTGAAGTCGGATGCTTAACCGACTGAGCCACCCAGGGGCCCCTATTTAAGCTATTTTAGATTGGGGACTGGGTCTTACATCATGTTGTAGTGTTCTTCCAGCTCCAGGAATAGTGCTTAGCAAGTCCTATTTAAAAAAATTAAAGGACAGATTTGGTCCTATGTTTGTGTTCCTGGAAAAACATGGTTTAAATCAGATTACCATTAAGTGGGTTCATACCTAGTTGGCAATGAGATTTGCAATGATTCAGTGTCAATATAAGAGTAGCAGTTGAATGAAACACCACAGTGGTCAGTGTTTGGCAGCTCAGTGGGGATCCATTCAGACTAATTCACTTAAGGAAGGGAAAAGAATCTCGATATCAAGAGTAAATCATTGGGGTGCCTGGGTGGGTCAGTCAGTAAGCATCTGACTTTGGCTTAGGTCATGATCTCACGGTTTGTTGAGTTCAAGCCCCATGTCGGGCTCTGTGCTGACAGCTGGAAGCCTGGAGCCTGCTTTGGATTCCGTGTCTCCCTCTCTCTCTGCTCCTCCCGCACTCACACTCTGTCTCTCTCTCAAAAATAAATAAACATTAAAAAATTTAAGAAAGTAAATTATTGTTTTTTAGTAAATATATAAGAAAAAGGAATGAAGAATCATGCTGGGCAACAAAGCTTCCTGTTATAGAATCAAGACATTTAAGGTACAACTAATGGAATAAACAGGTCCTTGTCTATAAAGGTGAACTTCTGAGACCTTTGGATACATTATTTTATAAGGACATGGGAAACTTTTTCCAGAGCTGCACTCATTTATGCAGTCCTTTTATATTAGGCTAGGATAATGCGTATATTTTGTTTGGCTTTGTTTATAAAGCTAATATGCCTCCATGTCATTGCCCTCATTGGCACCATGGTGCTATGTGTAAAATCAAATAATCCAGCTTTTGGAATCAGTTAGGTCTTTATTGGGCTATTTTCTGCATTTGGGGGATACTATAATTAAATAAGATGATTAGGATATGAATGCTGTTTAGATCTGCATTATCCAGTATGCTAGCCACTGGCCTTATGTGTCTATTTAAATTTGAATGTAAATCAGTTAACATAAAAAGTTTAGTTCCTCAAATCTCTGTGGCTCATTTTATTTTTTCTGCTCTTTTAAAAAAAAATTAAGTATAATTAACATAGTGTTACATTAGTTTCAGGTGTATTATGTAATGATTCACCAATTCTATACATTTCTCAGTGCTCATCAAGATCAGTGTATTTTTAATCCCCTTTATTTTACCCATCCCCTTACGTACCTCTCCTCTGGCAACCACCAGTTTGCTTTTTGTATTTTAGAACCTACTTTCTTGTTTATTTTTTTTTGTTTTGCTTCTTAAATTCCATATATGAGTGAACTCATATGGTGTTTGTCTTTCTCTGACTTATTTCATTCATCATTATATCCTCTAGGCCCATTCATGTTGTTGCAAATGGTAAGATTCATTCTTTTTATGGCTGAGTAATATTTGAATACACACACACACACACACACACACACATACACATACCACATCTTCTTTATCCACTCATTTAAGGATAGACATTTGGGTTGCTTCCATATCTTGGCTATTGGGAATAATGCTGCAATAAACATAGGGGTGCATATATCTTTTTGAATTAATGTTTTCATTTTCTTTGGGTAACTACTCAGTAATAGTACAATTACTGGATCATATGGTATTTTTATTTTTAATTTTTTGAGGAAACTCCATAGTGTTTTCCACAGTGGCTATTCTAGTTTATATTCCTACTAACAGTGCTTGAAGGTTCCTTTTTCTCCACATCCTCGTCAACACTTGTTATATGTTGTCCTTTTGATTTTAGCCATTCTAACAGGTGTGAGGTGATACCTCATTGTGGTTTTGATTTGCATTTTCCTGATGGTTAGTGATGTTGAACAAACATCTTTTCCTGTGTCTGTTGGCCATCTGTATTTTGTTCTTTGGAAAAATGTCTGTTCAGGTCCTCTGCCCATTTTAATCAGGTTATCTTTTGGGGTATGCTGAGTTGTATAAATTCTTTATATATTTTGGATATTAACCCCTTTTCAGGTATATCATTCTCCCAAATATCTTCTCCCATTCAGTAGGTTGCCTTTTTGTTTTGTTGATGGTTTCCTTCACTGGCAAAGGAAGTGCCAAAATTTTATTTTGATACAGTCCCAATGGTTTAATTTTCCTTGCCAGAGGAGACATACCTACAAAACTGTTTCTATGGCTGATGTCAAAGCAATTACTGACTAATGCCTTATTGTAGGAGTTTTATGGTTTCAAGTCTCACATTTAGGTCTTTAATCCATCTTATTTTTGTATATGGTATAAGAAAATGGTCCAGTTTCATTTTTTCACATGTAGCTGTCTAATTTTCCCAGAGCCATTTGTTGAAAAGACTCTGTTTTCCTCATTATATATTATTGCTTCCTTTGTCATAGATTAATTGACCATATAAATGTGGATTTATTTCTGGACTCTCTATTCCAGATGATGAATGTGTCTTTTTTTGTGGCAGTACCATAGTATTTTGATTATTACAGCTTTGTAGTATATCTTGAAATACGGGATTGTGATATCTCCAGCTTTGTTTTTTCTTTTTCAAGATTGTTTTGACTATTTGGGATCTTTTGTGGTTCCATACAGATTTTTGGATTATTTGTTTTAGTTTTGTGATCATTGGCTTATTTTTAAAAGTTTTTTAATGTTTATTTTATTTTATGATTGAGAGAGAGAAGTTCAGAGTGTGAGCAGTGAAGGGGCAGAGAGAGAGGGAGATACAGAATCTGAAGCAGGCTCCGGGCTGTCAGCTGTCAGCACAGAGCCTGTTGTGGGGCTTGAACTCATAAACCACGAGATCATGACCTGAGCCGAAGTCATACATTTAACCAACTGAGCCACCCAGGTGCCCCTATCATTGGCTCATTTTAATTGTTCTGTGGTCACATGTGGTTACTTGCTACTATATTGAACAACACAGGTATAGAACATTTCCATCATTGCAAAAAGTTCTATTGGACAGTATTGTTCTAGAGAATAGCAATGTAAGTATTGAAATATGACTCTGTGTGGGAGGATTTGTAAGTTATTCAGCTACAGGAGGAGGAACCTGGAATAGAGGGTAAGTCAGTAGTCATTGGCTATATGAAGAACTATAGTAATCATCTTATAACTTCAAAAAGGCATAACAAATTAAGCTCAGGTAAAATTGTAGCAGGAAGAATTTAAGATTAGACTTTTTGAAGACTCTTCTGCCTATGAAGACTAAGAAGCCCTGAAATAAACTGAACGTGCAGAATATGCAAATGTGTTGTAGATTGTTGATAAAAACATGTAGTACAGTATTTCTAACATTTTAATGTCAAAAATATTCACATGCGTGGATGCTATTCTTTTATAAAAAGTTAACTTTTAAAAATATTCACATATCCTTGTCCCTCGGGCCCAACCCTGAGTGTAATGTTGCTTGTAGGGTCTATTGTTGGAGAAACCATTTGAAGAACAAAACAGCTATGAAATCAGTAACGCTTTGAAATCAGTATCTAAATACAGTTAGGGGAGCCTGGCTGGCTCAGTTGGGAAAGGATATGACTCTCGATTGTGGGGATGTGAGCTCAAGCCCCACGTTAGGTATAGAGATTGCTAAAAAAAAAACACAAAACAAAACAAAAACAAGCTTTAAAATAAAAAAAATAAACTTTAAATGCAGTTAATAAGTGATATTTTGTGTTTGGTGAGACATATTGCTTAGTCAGTTTCAGCCAACACTTGACACTCATGTGGATTCTTGGACCTCTTTTAATGATTCTCAGCCCTGCCACCCATAGGTCTGTGGTTCATGTCTGGGTACCACCAGTATATACATTGACCTGAGAGTGGTTAAAGGCAGTTGGGCTGGAGGCTGGAAGCAAAGGCAAATGACTTTTCAATGTTCTTTCTGAACCTCATGATTGATTATTTCTGCCCATATGGTGGAGTTTTGCTACCTTTTTTTTTTTTTTTCTGGCCTGTATCCAGATTTTTACCGATCTGATCTGAAATGAAATTTTTCATTTGATTTAAAATCAGGCCATTGTAGGCTTTTGAAAGCTCAGTGATAGCTTCTCATGTCTTATCTTTAGTACCCTGAAAGATCATTTTATTAAATCTAAAGCCAGATGATCTCCTTTATCTAAGATGTCCATTGGAATAAACGATGTGCACACATTCTACAACCCGGCAGGACCTTCAGTTATGAACACTTAAGCGTGAAAATCTTGAGTTCCCTTTTCAGTCATGCAACCTTGAATTCCTTGAGAATGTGATTGTTTCTTTTTTTTTTTCCCCTTTTCTTTAAATCTACATTAATAACATAGGTCTGTGAACATCTCATTGAAAAGGATTAGCCCTTAGGAGAAAAGGGATTTGGATTCTTGACTTGTGCTCATCAGCCCAGGATGGGGAGTTCAGGACCATTGGTTAAGGTTATGGGAAACTTGGTCATCCTGTGTGTAATCCCATGTGGACAACAAAATCTGTTGGGGAAGCAATTATGAGGGTTAATTTTCTTTTAATGTTGCTTTATTCTGGAGACTGGATTCTGGTGGCAAGCAAACAGATTCAGCAGTTCAGCTGAGGCAGCCTACATCATGGTTCAGTGAAACCCTAAATCCCTTCAATCGCTTTAAGAACAATGTTTCTTTCAGAAGTGCCAGAGGCACAGCATGTAGAAATCAACATTCAGGTCATTTTAGCTATAGGAATAGCTCTGTCTATAACTGACGATGAAATACTTCTTTTCCCACAGCTCAGGCCTAGTCTAGGAAAAGAAAAGTTCTTTTACAAATTGGACTACAAAGACATGCTACTGATGAAGATAAGTCAGGTTTTGGGGGTCCATCAATTCTTATAAATGGAAAGAAAAAATACTTTAAATACAGTACAGGTTAAGGAGCATTTACTGATTAGCAACTTTTTGCCAGGCACCGGGGCTATGAAGCTGTTTAATAAGGAAGTCAAACTAGTGAATATTCAATTACAACATAGGGCAGTAAGTTTGGTGGTAGAGAGGTGCAGAGATTTCCATGGTAACACAGAGGAGAGACATCTAACCCAGCCTGTGTCAATGAGTGGGAGCTAGGATTGAGAAATCTCTCTAGAAGGTGTAGGATCTGAACTGAATCATGAATGATATGTTTTTCATGGTAAAGAGATAGAGTTGGAAGAAGTTGAGGTCATAAGTGAGAGATAGTGTGATATGTATGGAATGCTATAGAGTGTTCTGTTCTGGTGGAAGAAGGTAAATAGCTAATTGTTAAGTATCAGGAGATTTAGAAACAAAGAAGGTCAGCAAACTTCCCCTGAATGTCACACGATCATCTCTTTCTTCTTAGTTCAATGTCCCAAAGGAAAAGAACTGAAGTAAAATACATACATATTCATACATGCACACATTTTTCAAATATAAGGAAAGTGGGTGCTCTGAAAACAATAAAGACAGCATTTGAAAGAGGCTTAGCTGAGGTCAGAATTAAAGCCATCAGCCAAGAAACCAGAGCTCCAATCTTGTCAGAGCCAAGAGCGAAGAAAAAAGTTTTGCTTCTTGAAAACCAGGATTTTTTTCCTGATAGCTTCTCAAATGGCCTAACAACAGGTACTTCTGGCTTGATTACTCATTTCGATGGCTGTAGTGCAGAAACAAGTGTGGAACCAGCAGAAAGAACAGTTGTTCCCTCAATTTGAAGGGGACAAGCTTTCTTCTTTTGATGATGGGGCTTCTGTAGCAGACAGCAAACCATATCCAAGCTCAGCCTCATTTATAGCTTGCTGGCCTCAACTCCAATGTGGTCTTGGCCTGAAACTGCTTCCCGATTCCTTCCAAAAGGCATTCTCTATGTAAATAAAACTCCATCCTGTTACTTAAAGGATTTGGGCATTTTAGTCCTTCATTAGCAAACTCTTTAAAGTATGGGTCCCAACACATCTGTAAAGGGTCCTAGGCTTTTCCAAGGCTATTTTTGGATTTTGAACAAATTTAACAATTTCTACAGCATGAATGTCTCATTGTTTTCTTAAAACCTTAGGATTAAAAAAACATCACTTTAATTTTCCTCTGTTTTAGTCAGAAACTGATTTTCATACTGCCCAGAAAAGAACATTTCCCAGAAGCAACAGATTTTTACAAAGCCGTGGATAATTTTTGTTTTCTTTCTCAACACAGCATGAGGAGAACTGGAAAACTTTTATGAGAACTGATAAAGGGTACAGAGCATGTTCTTTGTTTCTTGGCAAAAGAAGCTTCTTCTGCCCAAGTGCTGTAGTTGAAAGAAACATAAATCCACCCCCAAAAGAGCCCAAATCATATTTGGATTCAAGTGGGAAACCACTTTCCTGGTTACGCTTGGGTGGCATCCTTTGGCTGGTTCAAGTAACACTTTCCCCACAGTGGAAGCCTTATGAGTTCCTCTAAGTGGGTTGAATATGCTATGCTTTTTCATTCAAAGAAACTCAATCCACATATTTTACAGAAGCGGGAGGCTGCCTTTTGAGCTTGCTTGGGAAAGAATGTCTTGTGGCGAATATCAGGCCACCTGAACAAACATGAGCACAGTACGGGTCTCCCCAAGAGAGCTTTCTCAGGGTGGAAGGTGGAGAAGCCACTGTTTTCATCTGTAGAAAAGCTGAGAGAAGTTTACTTTCTTCAGAGAGCTATGACTCCACATGGGCCTGACTTGTGCCCTGTCTAAATCTTTGGAGGGAAAGATCTCACATATATGAGATCTGCTATAGAGACTTAGTTCAGGAGAGATAACAATGCCAGATTTAGGAATGAGTCCATAGACTCTGTTAATTTCTCACCATCCCCATTTCTGTCTCACCATCCACACTTCGGATTACAGAGAGGAAAAGGGGGATGGAGAAGGTATAACAGACTATTACAGTGAGGAAAAGAACATAGACTGCTGTTGATTTGAGCATCTGTGAAAAACTAGACGAAGGAGAAGCAGGCATTAAATAAGACAGACCTTTATATTTGAGAAACTTCTTAGGTTAATGTACTTTCCCACCTAAGATGATAGTGGCATTTAGCTGCCGGCATTCAAATGGAACAACATTGTAACTGTCTGGGGAACAATGCTCTTGGTTTGGGGTTGGGGCTGTTAATGGAATCAAATTATGTGAGAAGGTCCTTGTAATTAGCTAAAAAAAAATGTGCCTATGCCTCTTCCCTTCCTAATCCCAAGAAACTATAAATGTTAGCTTATTTGGAAAAAGGTCTTTGTAGGTGTGATGAAATTAAGGATGTTGAGATGAGATTATCCCAGATTATCTGTGTGGGCCCTAAATGCCATCACAGGTGTCTTTATAGGGACAGAGGTAGAGGGAAATTTTATAGAAGAGGAGGAAGCAGTGTGACCACAGAGGCAGAGATTAGGGTAATGTAGTCACAAGCCAAGGAATTCTAGAAGCTACCAGAATTTAGAAGAGGTAAGAAATGGATTCTTTCCTTAGAGCCCCCGAAGGGAGTGTGGCCTTCTCAACAACTTGATTTTGGCCAAGTGACACTGATTTTAGACTTGTAGCCCCCAGAACTATAAGATAATACATTTCTAGCATTGTAGGCCACCAAGTTTGTGTTAATTTTTTTTTATAGCAACCATGGGAAAGGAATATAGTCCTGGAATAAAGCCATTAATAAATTACTGGGGGTGCAGTACTATCAACATGGAAATGTGTAGTAAAAAAGGAGAAAGGTAACTGATCGGGAGTTGGTCACATTGGTCCACTGCAACCCATGATCAGGGGGCAACAGTCAGAGAAGACTGGAAGAATAAGGCAAGAAGAGAAAGGGGGAGGTACATCTGAGGGATAAGACACATTCATGAGAACATTGGATTCTGGAAGCTTTTGTGAATAATATGGCCTATCCCTGGAGGGTTGGAAGAAGGTCTGAAAGTCACATGCCATCATCTCCAGGAACTGAATGTATAGGGCCTTGTGGAATACAAAATAATGCCCTCTTTCCTGGATTGCCACCAGAAGGATAAGTGTAGCAACAGTGCAAGAGGGAATTTCCTAGGCCTGAAGTACTCATACCTCTTTTATTCTTTATTGTCCAAAGCCTGTCCTCACTATCTTCCTCCACCCATACTTCCAGAGATGAGTGAAGGGGATAACTTTGATGTCTCAAGACAACTTGGACTGAAACAACTTCATCCATCAAGTGAGCCCCTGATTCTAGTTGCTTATGTTTTTTCCTCTCCTGCTTTCATTTATTTCTCTTTTCATCACTTCATCTGATTTATTGCTACATCAAAGGAGTTGATATCGAATTTTTAAAATTTTTTGACACCCTGAGTTGTTTTAAAGGGAGGCATTGATATTAATATTCATCACCTATCCATTGATTACCTACATATCTATCTATAATGAAGCCCCAGTAAAAGTGAAATCCTTTATGGGACACCTGGGTGTGGCTCAGTTGGTTAGGTGTCCGATTTCAGCTTTGGTCATGATCTCGCAGTTTTTGAGTTGGAGCCCCGCATCGGGCTCTGTGCTGACAGCTCAGAACCTGGAATCTGCTTCTGATTCTGTGTCTCCCTCTCTCTCTCTCTGCCCCTCCACCACTTATGCTCTGTCTGTCTGTCTGTCTCTCTCTCTCTCTCTCTCTCTCTCTCTCAAAAATAAATAAAATATTTAAAAAAATGAAATCCTTGGGGCACCTGGGTGGCTCAGTTGGTTAAGTGTCCAACTTCAGCTCAGGTCATGATCTCACAGTTTATGGGTTCGAGCCCTGCGTAGGGCTCTGTGCTGACAGCTCAGAGCCTGGAACCTGTTTCAGATTCTGTGTGTCTCTCTCTCTGTCTCTGCTCCTCCCCTGTTCATGCTCTGTCTCTGTCTCAAGAATAAATAAACATTAAAAAAAATTTAAAAAATGAAGTCCTTTAGGCGGTTAATTTGAGGATTATTATAAGTTTGGAAAGGTCTCAGAGGCACAGTCTTGGGAGCAAAAAAACCTTCAAATGAATGAGGTTTATCATCTCCCATTTTGTGAGGCACAGTCTAAGGTCTCTTTTTCAGCTCTAGCGTGCTAGTCACTCTGTTCTTCCACTCATTCCTTGACTCAGGCACCTACCAAGTGCAGGTAATGTGCCAAGTGTGGGCTACAAAGCCCAAGAAGCCTCCATTATGCCCTTGAAGAAAGCTAAAGCAGCTGTGACTTGGTGGCTTGCCCAGTGTTCTCTTTCTTAATTGGAATTTGCATGCTTTCTCTATTTTACGCAGGCCTCATCTCTTCCTACTGTGTTGTACATAGATGTCTTTATTCATTTACATTATTTGCCTGATTCCTGAAGACAATACAGTTTTAGACACCTCACTCAAATTCTGTTTGTGAAGAACAATCTCTGGGGCTGCTCTCATTTCAGACTTTAATTCTTGAATCATTATCAACCTCCCATAGCAACTGGAGACATGGAGTCTGGGAACCAAGACTAGAATGAGTGAGTTGATGGAAAATGCCTGTACACTGACTGAATGAGGATATGGCAGTAGAATTGAATGTCCTGGTTGGAGACTGAAGCCTGGTTACAAAAACTCAGAGTATTGGAAAGTCTGATTCTGGGTCCTGAGAGAAAAACATTATTCCTTAGGGAAGAACTGGGAGTCACACTTAGTCTTTTAGAAATATAAGAAATCCATGGACAAAAAACTAACCCAAATCCCAGATAGCTGGCACTGGCATCATCACCTGGTAACTACAAGAACAATAAAGGGCCAGTTTCTAAGGATTTTTCATGACCTGAGGCAAGTTGGCAAAGACTTGGAAATGTCAGATGACAAACCCCAGAATATTCTGGGTGTGAAGAAAGATTGGCAGGTTTGAGAATTCGGGTTTGAACGAGCACCTGTTCTGTTCTAATCAGTGCCTAGAACAGTATCTGGCACATAGTGGGTAGTCAATAAATATTTGTTGAATTGAGTCATTTTGTGCACTTGGGGTGGGTGAGATGGAGGTATGGAGTAAGGCAGGCCTATGGTTTAGAGCTCATGCATTTCTTTTTTTTCCCCCTCCTTCCCTCCCTTCCTGCTCTGCCCTGCCCTGTCCTGCCCTGCCTTGCCTTGACTTGCCTTACCTTGCCTTGCCTTTCTGTTCCTTTCCTTTTCCTTTTCCTTTTCCTTTTCCTTTTCCT
Organism: Panthera uncia; assembly: GCF_023721935.1. Taxonomy (NCBI): domain Eukaryota; kingdom Metazoa; phylum Chordata; class Mammalia; order Carnivora; family Felidae; genus Panthera; species Panthera uncia. Next base: position 22,472,565 of record NC_064807.1, read on the forward strand.
TTTCCTTTTCCTTTTCCTTTTCCTTTTCCTTTTCCTTCCCTTCCCTTCCCTTCCCTTCCCTTCCCTTCCCTTCCCTTTCCTTTCCTTTCCTTTCCTTTCATTCCACAAAGGCTTATTTTTAAAATGTAAAAGGGTCAAAGGGAATAATTTAGTCTGTTGTCTCAGTGCTTATGGGTGCAAAGACAAGCAAGTGACTTAACATCCATGACCTTCAGTTTCTCTATGTGTCATGAAGGATAAGAGGAAGTTTCTTGAGAAGTCTGCTGCAAATGATGAGTTTTAAAGAAAAGATGGGGGCTGGGGGTAGGCAAAATGTGTGAAAGGAGTAAAAAAATACAAACCTCCAGTTATACAATAAGTCCTGGGGATGTAATACATGGCATGGTGACTGTAGTTAATAATACCATATTGCATATTTGGAAGTTGCTAAGAGAGTAGATCTCAAAAGTTCTCATCATAAGAAAAAAACTGTGTGTGGTGATAGATATTAACTAGACTTATTGCAATGATATTTTCATAGTACATACTTACATCGAATCATTATGTTGTATACTTGAAACTAATATAATGTTATATCCCAATTATATCTCAATAAAAAGTAAAAATAGAAATAGAAATCAGTTCTTCAGGAATGTGTAGCATACTTTAAAAAATATGTGTGTCTTAGCTATAGTATTAGACTTTTATTAGTATTAGAGACTTGTACTTGAGAAATAGTGTTTTTGGTATCTAATTTTCTAACTCCCAATCAACTAAACAATGAGGAAAATGCTCTGTGTGCTATCCAGATTCAATGTAATTGAGTGTTGTTTATTGAGCAATAAAATGATGGAGGCCGATGCAAAACTGGGTGCAAAACTATCCTCAGATAGTCCAAAATCTATAGTTCTAAACAATGTTCATCTAACTGTAGTGTGCAGTAAGTGCTATAGCAGAAAGATGAACTGTGTAAAAAATAAACAAATAAATAAAAGGATCTCTCCAGGGAAAGCTGACTGTGTCTCAAGAGGCCATACAAGGTGGCATTGTTTTGGAAAACATGTCAGAATGTGGTCGTTAACTTGTTGGATCTGTTTATCAGACTGATATTAAACAAATCCACAAAACTACTCTTTAAGCCCAAAATGGCAAAAAAAAAAAAAATGGCTAATAAAAGTTATGTGCATTTAAAAGGACAAAAAAAATGTTCTCTCAATTGAAACCTAATAGAAAGCAAATAAGGTTTTACAGCTGCCAAGCCATCAAGAAATAGCCACAATTTAATAACAACAATGGCAATAATAATAATAATAACAAAACCAACTTTATGGAGCACGTACTCTAAGCCAGTTGCTATATTAATCTTTTTGCCCACATTCATCACTGCACTTAAACCTTACAACCTTGAAAGATAGGAGTAATTGTTCAACTACAATAAATGTGGAAGTTGGGACTCATGGTAATGAACTATGAGTAATAATTTGTCTAAGGCTACAAAACTAGTAAAATATAACCATATCATTAATGCAGGTCAGTTTTATTTGCTATATGCTTTTCACCCTTCACTGCTTTTCTCCCCACCCCATATTCATAGGCAGGGGAAAAGAAGATGAGCACCTTTTTATTTGTGTTGCATAATTTATACAGGGTGATATAGGATCATGTAATCTAAGTCTCAAGACATTCTTGTACAATAGATAGCATAATGTAAATAGATAGTATTTCCACTTAGAGAAACTATGACTCAGAGAGGCAGTGTAATTTCCCTAGAATCATAACTGGTCTGGGATTGGAACTCATGTCACCTTGACTTCAGAGCCACCCACTTTACATTATACTAATGGATTTTCTACTTATTGAGCATCTCTTCCATGCTAGGTACAATACTAGATGCATTTTTGGAAAGTATCATTAATTCTCATAAATGCTCCATAGGGAAGATATTTTGAGGCCCATTTTGTTGATGAGGACATTTAAGTAAGTGGCTTGTCATCAAAAGTTAGCAAACCCTGGAGTGCCTGGGTGGCTCAGTCGGTTAAGTGTCCGACTTTGGCTTGGGTCATGATCTTGCTGCTTGTGTGTTCAAGTCCTGCATCAGGCTCTGTGCTGACAGCTCAGAGCCTGGAGCCTACTTCAGATTCTGTGTCTCCCTTTCTCTTTGCCCCTCCCCCACTAGTGCTCTGTCTGTCTGTCTCTCTCTCTCTCTCTAAAAAATAAACATTAAAAAATAAAGTTAGCAAACCCAGATCTTGCACAATTCTTGAAGCCTCTCATATAGCCATATTGAGTGATTATTCATATGACATGATTTGAAAGGTA